>NW_020884929.1:4396268-4550599 GCF_003945725.1 Corapipo altera
AGATTAGATAGGTTATAAGATAGGTACATAGATACAAAGATAGATACGTAGATACATAGATATATAGATACATAGACAGATAGGTAGATAGATAGATAGGTAGATAGATATTAATAGATTATAATCTTTCTTCAATAAAACCTTCAGTTTCACCCAAATTCCTGAGTTGTGTGCATACAAACAAGGGGATTCAAATACAAAACGCTGAGATGAAGTCCAGTTTTCAATTCCAGAGGGCCTGTTCATAGAATCATAGAATCGTAGAATCAGCTGGGTTGGAAGGGACCTCTGAGATCATCAAGTCCAACCCTTGATCCACTACCGCCGTGGTTACTAGACCATGGCATTGAGTGCCACCTCCAGTCTCATCTGAAAAACCTCCAGGGACGGAGAATCCACCACTTCCCTGGCCAGCCCATTCCAATGCCTCATTACTCTCTCTGTAAAGAGTTTCTTCCTACTATCTAACCTAAACCTCCCCTGGCAGAGCTTAAGACCATGCCCTCTTCTCTTACTGAGAGCTGCCTGGAAGAAGAGACCAACCCCCACCTGGCTACAACCTCCTTTCCAGGAGTTGTAGAGAGTGAGGAGGTCTCCCCTGAGCCTCCTCTTCTCCAGCCTAAACAACCCCAGCTTCCACAGCCTCTCCTCGTAGCACTAGTGCTCCAGTCCCTTCACCAGCCTCGTTGCTCTTCACTGGACCTACTCCAGCACCTCCACATCCTTCCTGAACTGAGGGGCCCAGAACTGGACACACTACTCCAGCTGTGGCCTCACCAGCGCTGAGTCCAGGGGAAGAATCACTTCCCTGCACCTGTTGGCCGCACTGTTCCTGATACAGACCAGGATGCCATTGGCCCTCTTGGCCACCTAGGCACACTGCTGCCTCCTCTTCAGCTTCCTGTCAATCCAAACTCCCAGGTCCCTTTCTGCCTGGCTGCTCTCCAGCCACTCTGTGCCCAGCCGGTAGCGCTGCAGGGGGTTGTTGTGGCCAAGGGCTGGCACAGCGTGCACAGGACCATTCCCAGGGGTCACATCATTTGCACAAGAATATCGTTCAATTGCTTCTTGAGCTCTTCCAAGCTCAATGCTGTGATTACTGTCCTTGGGAGCCTGTTCCAGTGCTCAACGACACTCTGGATGAAGAACCACTTTCTAATCTCCAACCTAAACCTCCCTTGACACAACTTCAGGCCATTCCCTCAAGTCCTGGCACTGGTCACCACAGAGAAGAGATCAGTGCTTGCCCTTCCTCTTACACACATGTGTACCCTTATGTAATGTCTTTAAATGTATGATTCTCTTCCTTTGTGTCAAGACACATTTGTCACTAAGTCCTCTCTCTTCTCCAAGACTAAGGCGGGACCTGCAGTCTTCTGCTATGGAGTCCACAGTGCTTGTACAGAACTGCTCCATCACTAATTTCATCAGCAGCTGACAATCTGTTGTTACACGTTGTAGCAGAATTACTGTGTGCATTCATGTAATTGATGTAATCCTGCGATACAATTCAAATTATTCTTAAAATGATATTTCATTTAAAATAACCAAAAAACTTTGCCTCAGAACATTAGGCTGAAATGAAAATTTCCGTTTTCAAACTGAACCATTTTCAAAACTCTTCATCACTGCAGGATTTTAACTGAAGTCCAGCAGGCTGCTTGAGATGTGATTTAAGTTCAGAGTATTGGTGCCAATTCAGGTATTATGCATCTGCCTTTTTGCCTTCACCTGTAGTGGCATGAAAAGTAATCAACCTTTTGCAAAATTCATCCTCACTGAAAGCTTTCTTAGAAAAGGGAATCCAGACATGAGTTAAAATTCTGAAATACACAGGCGTGATACTTTTCAAAGGAGAGGGAAGAGAGTTACCTTCAGATGCTCTAACAAGAGCATTTTAGAGCTAACTGGTGGAATTAGTAAGGGGTGACTGAGAACCAAACCACAACCTGTAGCTTTGAAAAATCAGTCCTAAAGGGATCAGCTTACAATGCTTGATAGGGAACACCAGCACACATGTGTGTGCATGCACACAGTGAAGATCACTACTTCTGTTTATAGTCCACTCACATTTTCCAATAGTTTTAGACTCCCACTGAGGTTTTCCCTTATTGACTTATGTCTAGAGGTGGATCATGTGAACCAACTCAGCTACTACCAAGCTCTAACACGAAATGAAAAGTATTCTCATTATGTAATACAATATATATATATTTTAATATAGAATATTATAACCTTGGGTGTTTACATATAGCTCTGACATAGGGAAAAGAATGTGAAGGTTAAATATAGCACTAAGTGAATTCCCAATGAAATGCACTTTCCTTGTTGGAACTGCAGAAATCACAGAAATAAAGATAAAATGGCAATGACCTGAAAGGTCCATTCAGAATACCAACAAAATCTCCCTGTCAGTATTGCTTTAGATAAGAAACCTGCACCGTCTTGTTGGGAACAGGTAGGAATCATTTCCAAAGAAGCAATAGCAGTACTTGCTTCTCTCCAAAAAAGTTTAACCCTGCTGTGACATCCTCAGAGTGGTTATCTCCGCCCTTCTTGGCAAGCAAAGGAGCTCATGTTCTCCCAAAAGCACACAGTATACCTGGTTCAGAGATGCAAGTATTACAAGACTTCCCGGAATAGCTTCTCTGAACAGAGCAGTAGACCATAGTCTGCATAAAGGAGATCTTAAAATGCAATCAGACTCAGCAAAATGAGAAATAATAAAGATAATAACCTACCAGCATAATTCATCATACTGTATTACCTAAGCTTACTGAGAAAATATGTGGCCCAACTGCACACAAAAGAAAAATTTTGTCCAGAGTCGGTGCTGACCTACATCTTCAACTGACCTGTCAGCCACGGGGGATTACATGGGGTGGGGATCAGCATAAAAACTGGATGTCTCTGCCCACGTGCTTTTTCATGAGTTGGCTTCATCTCATCTGGAACACTTGGGATACTGCCTGGAAAGCAAAGGCAGCTACATTTCACTTGTCAAAGCAGGAGCCATAAAGAGGAATGAATAGTAGTCAAGCACACAGAAGTCCTAGGTACAAAGTCCCTCACCACCTTTATTTTAGCCCAGTCCATTGCACAGTTATATTATCTGGACAAAAGCTGTGAGAAATCACCAGAGCAAACTACATATTTTTTTAATGTTTTTATCATTGCAAATAATTTCCACGAAAGTTAACTCTCCCTACAGAACCCAACAGACTTCAGAAAGAACTTGGAGACTGGACATGATACATCATTTTCCTGCCTGTGAATCTCAAAATGTTATGAAGACATTATATGGACTGACTGACATATTCAGCTCTTTATAAGCACCTGGTATTTAATGAATCAAATTAAAAGAGACAGGCTCCTCATTTTCTCTGGGCATTCAGATACAGTACCCAAAATGTGCAAAATTATCACCATGTACCAGCAAGCTTTTTCCAGTAGTATCATAATAATGTCAAATGGTTCAGGTAAATGAAAAAAATTACTTTTATAAAATAAATTTCTCTTTCCTGAAAGATTTTGTGGTAACAGTTTGCTTTCCTTCCTGTCTTCCTGAGTATGTCGATGTAAATCCCCTTGTTTCCAAGCCCAATATACTGTTTAGTATATCATGTGTCTCAGATACCAATTCGCCAATGACCACCATGTTTGATAAGTAATTTATAAATATGAAAAATTTTATTTTTCTGAGATTCAAGGAGCTACATTTTCTTTGTTGCCAAAAATATGCTGAATAGGTGGTCTGAAAGTTAAGCAGATAAGGAAAGTAAACCTAGCAGCAACCAGAGTCAAGGGGTAGTCTCTTCATTTATCCTTTTTTCCTTGCATCAAGTACAGTATCATTGTACAAATACTTCATGATCAGCAGAAAATGTTTTGGGTTTTTGGGGGGTTTTTTTGGTTTTTTTTTAAAGAAGCTAATGTTTGCAGACACAGTAAGGTCTGCTGCAAGTTAAATCTCAGCTGGTAGTTTTGTCACTGATTTCCAGCTTAGATAAGAATGAAAAAAATAATCTTTTATAATAAAGTAGAAGAAAATAACGTAAAGGCGTCTATCTTGACTTCATTTCTCTATGATGGTTCACATTCCGTCTGATGTCCTACTCTAATAATGACTTTTCACCGTAAAGGACATTACTTCTTTTATTACATATGCACGAGATTTTTATTTTATACTTGCTGCAACGACTGCCTCTGCCAGCTCTTATGGAACCATACATCCGATAGCATCAAACTGCCTTCCTGGGTTCTTTGGGCTTTTAGTACCAATTTTCTACTTTCTACTTTTTAGCACCACTTTCTACTCCAAAGCCCATCTATTCAAGCTACTGCTAATATCAGAATGCAGATGATTTCATACCTTAGTATCCTTCACCCCAAATCTATGAAACAAGGCAAAGAGAAAGTAGGTGAACAATTCTCAAAAGCAATAAAAGAAATATAGACCTTTAAGATGACTGTCTTAAAAACTATCCAAGTGATTTCAAATTTTTGGTGTCCATTATTTGAAACACTTTAAAAAACACTCAAATGTGTTCCTGAAGTCCAAGAGAAGGCAAGCATTCTGAAAAGCCAGACTGTTAGTGAATGGAGAGGTATCAAGACAGGCTGAGATTTGCCAAAATAGAATTTTTTAAAAAAAAAAATATCACTTGTGTGAGTCATTCAAAACAGCAAGGTGAGAGCATTACCTGGAGACACATACTAGATGCTCTATGCACTCCATTACTTATAGGACTGAAGACCTAAAAAAAAAAAAATTTTTTTGCAGTTAAGGATAGAAAAAGAATAAATATTTTCATAATGCAACTTTGCATTATCTTTTTTAGAGATGTGTTTATTCAAGTTATTGGCAATGTATTCAGGTTTTTAAATAAAAAAGAAAAGGCACATTGGATCAGGAAGGTCTGCATACAGTTACTATTTAGAACCTGCACATAAAGTGAGTGCTCTTCCATGAGAACGATTTTCCAGTTAGCCCTCAAATGCTGCATTTCTCCTACTGTTCATTATCTTTCTGTGAGGAGTTATACAACTTTTGTCTCCAGATTTCTGTAAAATAGATTTGTGTGCCTCTGTAGTATGCCTTTCTAGTGTATGGTACAAAGCCCAGAGCACCTTCGTTTTTCAACAGAGGGGGAAAAAATGGCAATTGCTTGCAAGTAGTTTAACACTTCATTTTATATTGCACATCTGAAACAGATCACACTTTTGTTTCAGAGGCATAAGCACACTTGTACTGATGTTCTTCTCTTAGACAAGGCTGCACCTGGCATATGTTTGATGATCTCCTGTGCTTGGAGTACTTCTGTGTTCGCTAACAGAGAATCAAAAAGGGTCAATATTAAATTATAATATGCATATGCATATGCACACACCCACATGCATGACCTACACAAAGTATAATTTTAATAATAATTTCTGTAATAAATTCAATATTTATTTGTAATAATGAAGATAGCATGAAATTAAACTTTTGGGGGCTGAAGAAAAGGATTTATGGCTACTGGAATTTTCTTTTGATGCCATAGGGAGCTAAATTTAACACTTCTTTTTTTCTCATTATTCCAAAGGAAACAGAAAGCTGGAATAACCCATACAGCAAATCAAGCAGGCCTCCTGATATGAGTTACTATTTTATATGTAACACATAGAGAGTTTCACATTTGCTGTGTCTTAAATTTCAGAAAGCAATGAAGGATTAAAAGATTCTTCTCTTTCTAAAATAATTTGCACTTTAAAAATCATTGCAGATGTCAAGTTACAAAAAAACAGCAGTAAAAAAAGATATTTGTTTGCCCATATTATTCAAAATCATGCCGTGTAAGAAAGTTTCATTCTACCAAGTCTGTCCAACGCAGACTCTGAAGAAAACAGCTCTAAATAATTCCCTAATACACAGTGCTTACTCTGTTGTGAATGAAGTCATTATACCTATTCTGCTCATAGTGTCAGCAATTGTCCATATTAGGATATTCTAATGAAGCCTGTCATTAGCATGCTGAGCCACTTCAGTAGCTTAGCACTTCTTTTTGTTTTCATTTTGTTATTTGGCATGTAATTTGCATTTCTATGAACTTCCAGGAGCTAAGCTTGCTGGGCTAGCAAGCCTCTGCTCCCGGGGCAGAGCTGAGTGGTACACTGCAGCTCACACTGTCACCTTTCAGATAGTTCAAAAGTTTTAGCTATTCACGGTTATGAGATGTGATGCAAGAAAAAATTTATCTTTGAATTTTAGAACTTAAGAAAACTGCTTTTCAAGACCAGTTTAGCAATCTCTGATGGAATATAATGCTGGCTGAGCAAAGCCCTGCAATTCTGAATTCTTACAGAACCTTCAGCTATTTCTTAATCTAGCCCAAATAAACCTCCCCGCAGCGATGTTATATATTGTACAAAACCATTTCAGTGGTGACAGACTAGTGTTGTAGAAGGGGAAAAGTTACAAACCCTCTTATCTCACACTAGTTATAATATTCCAAAGGCTGTTAAGAGGTGTTTGCTTTGGGGAAACCAAAGCATGACCGGTGATCAGTTTTGTTCTACATTGGGATTGCCACATATGACATGCGGCACCTTCCAGCCCACGCACATTCCTCCCCTGACACAGTTGTACCTCTGGACAAACTCACACTGTGGATGTGACCTTCTCATTCAAGCCAAACAAATGCCAACACTGAGATCACTTCTGGCACTCACCTAAAGAAGTTGCACCTACATCTTATGGTCTGTGTGTGGCCAAATTTGTCCTCTCCTGGGTAATTAGAGTATTGTGTTCCAATGGCTTTATTTTACGCCTAGACATTATCGCACGTCCCAACTTTAGTACCTCTCTCCAATAAGATAAAAACAACCAAGCTATTTATTTATAAAAGTACTGTCTTCTTACAGAAGACCACAGAATCACAACTCAGATATTTTTGCCATTTTGAAATAAAAGCCTCTCCTTAAAATAGAATTAGACAACTAATCAGTTCAGAGCAGATCTAAAAAGGACAGTTTATTGCATGGATTACTGCATAATACTGCCTAACCTTTTACTTATCTTCTATTCATCATGGCTATGGAAGGGGAGAAAATTTTAAGGAACATCAAAACCAGACAATGCCCTTGATCTACAAACGCTTTTCTTCCCAAACCATCAGAATGACAGTTTCGAGTTTTTGTGGATTTACATAATTACAATTGCATCTAAGAGTCAACCCTGTTAATCTGAGTAGAAAGAATGACCAAACATAGCCTGTGAACTGCTAGCTGGGCTTGTTTAGCTTGTAATTTTTTTAAAAGATGCTGAACACATTGAAATGACACTGAAAGGACACTGTGCCTTTGATTCTGGATTTAAAACCCAAGAAGCACAGTATAAGAATATGTTAAAGCAAACATGTTTATGACCTAGTTGAAAAGACAAGCTAAAGATGTGCCTACGAGACAGTGTATGAAATCCTGCACATGTTGACTGTTTGAGGGTTAGAACAAATGATGGATAGAAGATGGTATGCAGGGAAATTAAAGCAATTAAATTTAATTTAAATTTAAATTTAATTTAAAACAGATGTCTAGAAGGTCTCTCCCTATGCCTTTCTTTTTTAAAAAAATTGTATAATGAAAACAACCAACACAACACTCAGGTAAAAGGAATTGAACCATTCAAAACAAACAGTAACAGAAGATGGAAAAGAGTATGAAAAGTGAATGGCTTTTATGGGAGGAATGTCTGTTTTCTGACGCATGGCACATACGTAAGCACAAACACCATAACTATCTGCATATATCTACACGCAGAAATCTTGTGTGTTATTCTGAAAGCTGCTCAAAACAACCACAAAAAGTATAGTAACATTGCCAGTAGCAAAAGGCTGGCATGCCACAAATAAAAAACAACTTAGAAAGTTCCATCTTCAGCTCTCTCCATATGTTCTAAAACTGGCTTTGAAATTTTCATATTATTTGGAATGTCAATGTCTCCATGCTAGGGCAAATGACCAGGACAGACTCGGAAAGTGCTCAGTCGTGAGATGCAAATCAGTTTTTGGGCAAAATGCTCTGGTTTTTGTAGATCCTGTAAGAGTAATTAAGACATCTTGCACTCAAATGGTTTACACATTATATCCCTAAAAATTCTATTTATCAAAATTGCTTTTTATTCCTTTGCTGGAAAGGTACCATATTGAAAAGCTAAAGGACACACACATACCTGCATGCGCAAAAATAAATCATATGCACAAAAACAAATCATATCCACAAAATTCTTTCAAGTTCCCATGGAAAACTGTATAACTACATTAATTTTATTATGCACCTTTGACCAGCATTTTGTTTGCCCACTAATTCAGCTATTAGGATCACTTTTAACTTTCCGATTTATGAAGTAACACTAAACTGCAGCCATTTGGTTCTTACATCAGATTTTTAAATGATTCTTCCATCTCCCATCACTTCTGGAGCTTTTGTTAGGATAGCACCTGTCTAAGATCCAGAGAGGAAAAGTTGTCCTAGCCAACACTTATTCCTTCTCAAGGTTATGTTTTAGGGTTCATTATTATTTGTATGACTGTCTTTCTAGAACCCAGGTAAGTGCCTTGTTCTGCTGGATACTACACCAGTATCTTTTTAAGAAGCTTATAAAGCAGAAGTAGTTACAGGTGAAGGAAAAATTCTGGAGGTATTGCAGGGAGAGCAGCCACCTTCAGCAATGATCTATCCATACCCATGTTAATCACATGAGCCTCATGTTTTGCTGTGAACTGGATGCTCATGGAAAGTATTCAAAGACTGCTTCCAAGGTGGGAACTGCAGACACTGCAACACCACCTGAGATGTTCTATAACACAGCAAGTATTCATTCAAATAGAGAAAGAACATTTCCCCATAACCACAGCTGAAAGGGAGAAGCAATTTTGTTTTTCTGGATTAGCTGGGGTAGGGGTAATCTAGTTCAACTACCTCCAATAAAATGTTTGAGCACTGATTACCAGATATATAAATGATAACATGAGAAGTAAAGAGCCTTGGTGTCTCAGTGGTCCAGAAGAACAAGATGTTGCTGGGCTGCTAAAGGTCAGAAGAGACACAGGAGCTGCCCCAGGCAGTTTTCATCCTACCTTGCTACTTTTGGTACAAATCAGAGTATTACAATTGTTATAAGGAAAAACAGGGTCACAACATCTAATGAAAAGAAAATAATTCTACTTGATGCACAGGAAAAACTTCATACTTTTAAAGCTTTTTGTGAACTCAGGTCTTTATTTTAAGTTAAAAACCCAACCATAGTACAGGCAGCTCTGGATATTCCCAGATGACAACTTTTCAACTGCAAGAATACATTTATGAATGGTTACAACAGTTAGAGCATGCAGTGCAGTCCAAACACCATTTTCTTTATTTTAAACTAACTTTTCAGCATAGATCTGCTCAGAGACTTAAAAACCCAAAGAGTATCCCCACAATTGCAAGTAATAACCATGTTAAAATTTTAAACATAACCTTTTCTAAGCTACACAATAAAATATAAGGAGGCAAAACCCCACCTCTAATAATCTACTTTAGGATCAGAATACAGACCAGAAGGGTAGCTGAATTGCTATTTGGCCACATTCAAACAGTGATTAACAAGGAAAAAAACCCAATCACATAGAAAAGTAACCAGAAGCCCAAAACCACTTGACTTTATTCTTCCCAAAACTTCCTAGAACCTGAGAAACATTCAAGTTCGAATCTGTACTAAAATTTCAGAATCCAGCTTGATTCTAATTGATATATATCACATTTACAGCACCCATAATGCTTGTCAAAACCATAGACAACTATACAAGGAACATTACCATCTAAATTAAATACAAGCACAGTTATATTGAAATGAAGGAAGGGCAAGAAAAGGACAGGGAAAGCTGACAGTTAAAGCAGTGTAAGGGAAGTTTCCCATTCCGGAAAAATACAGACAACACAGGCTCACAGCTCTTTTGATCTTTAAACCACTATTTAAAAGGAAATGCTGAATTACAAGTGTATTAAGTGTCTGAGTCTCTAATTTCACAGAGAAAGAAGAAGTCCATAATAAAAATCAAGATATGAATCAAAGTAGCTCAGAAGTTTTGAGGGAAGAACTACAGACTGAAATGGAACTGTGGATTGTTATCATTTATTGAACTTACACTTTAAAAAACTATTTGTTCTAACAGGGGATTGATTTGTACAAGAGCTGCCATACATGCCACATTGTATTCTATACATACATACATTGTATTCTATATATATAGTAGGCATAATTTGGAGATTACCAGTGAGAGCAACATACACAAAAAGACCAGCATCTAGCTTTCCAGTTCCATGCTTAGCTTGTAAGACTGACTTGGCAAAACCAAGTTTTTTTGCTCACAAATGAACTAGGTTTTATCTAGTAATTATTAAATGCAAATTATGCAAATTATGCAGTCACTGCTAGCAGTAGAACAAGAAATGCACTTTGAGACAGTGCAGTTATTTTATTGACTTATTTCTGAACTGGCAGAAGCAGAAATCTTGACTATTCCATTTAATGCTGGCAAAAGGACAGATCATAGCTTGCCATAAGTCTGGCCCAAAAAAGCATAAAGTACTGTACACGAGGACTCCCACCTTGTCCCCATCCCTTGAGAAAAATCATATACATTGCAGGGAAGAAAGAACAGAGAGAAGGAAAAAAACAAAGGAACATCATAGGATTGTTACTCTCTTATTTAAGTAGTCGAAGGCTTGGATGGATCCTGAATTTCACCCATCCCAAACACAGTCAACAATATGCCACTACATATTAAACCATAGGAGTTCATTCCTTGGGGGACAGAGCCTGAGGTATTTCTGTGACATCTGAAATTGTAGTCTCCCTCCTGGGAGGCTTGGGAACAATTCAAACTCCATTTGACAAGGCTGCAAACTGACAATTAACTCTACAATAGAGCCGATGAAAACAGCCGTGAATTAATGGATAAACCCTTCCACAAGTTCACTGCAGCTTGAAGCATTTCAGGCAAACTTATGGTCACTACTGCAGGCTAGAGATTTCCATTCATGTTTAAATAGGTCTTAACACTCAAACCAAGCAGAAGTCTAAACAATTACACTGAATAGCTCTGGAATAGAGCCAATGTGGCCCAGAAGGTTACACGGCAAGACATCCCTATTACAATGTCCCATTAGCCAAGGCACCATCTGCCTCTCCAAGTACTCTCTGAGTGCCAAAGGCTGCTTGCAGATCTCACACCTTGTTTACCTGACAACCATCAGATGGAACTGAAATAGCTACAAAACCTGTAGTAAGCAGTCACTACAGCTATGCAGGCACACAATTTAACCACTTGGCAGGGATCTTCAAAACTAGCAGAAACAGAGGAAATACCAGTGCAAGCTCCAAATCAGAACCTGATTGTCATTCAGTAGTTAGAGGAAGCAGAAAACCTGCACACAAAGACTGTTTGCTCTATTTCTGTAACAGAGACATAAACAAAACGTCAAACAATAAGAGAGGAAACTGGATATTTGTGGCTCAGCTGCCAGAACAAAGCATGAAATCTTAACTTTCAGCTCCATCTCCACAGAGGAAGTTCCCTGAAGGGTAAAAGAACAGCTTAACAAAGTGAGATGTTGAACCCAGCAGCCCCACTTTGTCACTCTCATCCTTGCAGTCACAGAGAAGTAGAGACTTCCTTGCCAGCACTTGGCACAGAGACCAGGAACTGAGTGCAGAGGAGTCGGGCAGGCGGAGAGGAGAAGTGGGAGCCTCTAAAGGCAGCAGCCAGCTCCACAGAAACAAAGCAGCTAGCAGGAGACAGTGAGATGGAGGAAACCCATGTTTGTCTGCTGAGCCGAATGACAATAGCCTCATCATAAACTCCAAAAGATAAGGATAGGGATAGCTGTGCACAAAGGCAAAGAAAACACTCCTATTACTGCTTTTAACAGCCCTACTAATTCTCAGAAGTACTTCCGACATCTATTCAATTTTCACTCCATGTGTTCCATCTAATGGGAGCCGTATTATGTTTCACACTGAAGGTAATTACCTCTTGAAATTTTTGTGTACAAGGGGAGTAATGGCTTTAATTTTCTGCAGGTGTCTTGGACAAATTCCTTACAAATGCTTTGACCTAATATGAGGCATACATTCCTCTTTTACAGGACTGCTCTCAAATTAGGATGGTTTATATTTGCGGGCCAAGCTGAAGCCATTTATCCCATCCATTAAACAGAGACATGTATAATACATTCTACCATCACCACAACATAAACAATAACTGCTCCAGTGAAACTGAATTAATACTGAAAACTTTATATTGCTAGTTACCAAGTGCTGTAAATATTAATGGCTAAGAATTTTACAGCATGAGACCAGGAAGCCGCTACTTCATCACTTCATATGAAGAATTCTTGCAAAATTTCCTGGAAAAGTATCGTCTCATCCTGAAATATGGAAAAGTTGTTGAAAGAACCAAGTATGTGGCATTCTCATGCACTTCTCATTTACTAATTACAGATTGAAAAGCCCATCTCTACAAAAAGTATACCTTTATTATGCACTATCAAATGACAAATATGTTGTATGTGTGCAGATCAGCCAACCTGGAGCTACGCTATTTAATACATATGCAGCAACCAGAACATAGATCAGGTTGGCATCAATTCAGCTAGTAGAAGACACTACAAGCTCCATCATCTCCTTAATTACTAATTTTTATATTAATCAAGACAGCAAAACATTAATGTTCTTCAGTTTTTAAAAATTATATAAAAAAATTATCAAAATACTGTTCTTAGTTGCATATTTTGCTAACTTACAGTCTCTGTTATCAGACCATAAGTTGCTAATGAAACTTTTAAAGTTTCAGTATGACATCCAGCTGAGTTTCACCAGGCAGAAGAGTCCCACGTACTTTGTATGAAAACTATTTTTTTTTTTTTTTAAACAAGAACTGCTGCTAAACTATTCAACACACTGTTACATTCATAGTTCTTAATTTATATCCTCCAAAGAACCACAATAAAATTGGAATGAAAACATAGGCTGGAACACAAAGTAAGCTCCCCATCACCAACACTGTTTCTAGATATAAAGTGAAGAAAGAACAGTCCTCACAACCTAAACGATACTTCTGTACCACTCAGCAACCCAGATTCCAGAAATGTGTATTTCGTTATTACAAGGAATGAACAGACTTTTCCAGTCTTTCCAAGCACATTCATAAGCAGCCCATTACTGGGGCCACTCCTTGTAAAGGCTTCTTATGCAGACCACCACTGCTCTTCTACAAGCAAGCTGATCATCTTCAAGAAATTCACTATGTTGAAAACAAACTCTAGTTGCTTCTGTTGGAGCTTCTCTACTTTTTTTATCAATTACATATTCTTTAGAAAAAGGATTGGAACTGGATCTTTTATACACTAGAAATCCATGCCCACAATGAGACAAGAGGGAGCAGAATCTCATCTGTTTTCCTCCATATGCAATTCTTCCTTTGACTGAAACATTTCCAGTTGGACCCTACTTTGACTCAGAAACATTTGAAAAGCTTCGTCTTTGACAATTCTTCATGTTCTGAACAAGAAAAAAAACTACCCTATGTTTATTGCTCCCTGCACCTTTCCTAAGTAACAGATTACTTTGCTGAAGGATGTAACATGAGGAGCTCCTCCTTTACTAAGTCATAGCTTTATTAAAGATTAGGAAAATATCCAGAAAGGCTTGGAGCCTTTCTGTTCACTCTCATTCCACAGGTGCATTTTCCAGGTTTGCCTGGATTTGACTTATAATTTAACCAGAAATAACCCCTCTGAAGCATACTCACACACTTCTTTTAGAGTATAAGGTACTTCCTTGTAAAAGTAGCTTTCCAACCTTAGTTGCTCTCGAGGTTGGACTTGGGTTTTCCTTCTCACTGTCATACAAGTGATTGAACTTGTACGTTTTTGCTCAACCCTTCCAAAAAATGTATGTGTGGCCACAGTCCAAGATATAGAACAATTCATCTGCAAAACTGAATGTTTCACAAGCCAGCTGCACATAGGGCTTTAAAAGGGGAACCATTTTGTTACCTTAGCCATATAGCAAGAGCAACAGCCATAATATAACATTCAGAAGAAAGAATTGCAGCTGTAAAAAATGAAACCATAAACTACACAATGTGACCCTTTTGAATTTCTTTACAAATACAAAATTTTTTGTAAAAGGTTAACTAAGATTCACACACCTTTAGAAAGAATATGGGCCAGTTTATGGAACCCACATAAACCCCTGTGAAATGCTGTTTTTTCTATTTTTCCTCCCCCCACTGAACCTGAAACTCAAAATAAAAATCATGGGGTGCAGACCCACATGGATTGAAAGCAAAATTGCTGCACATGAAATCCCAAGAACAAAACACACCATGTTTTGCACAGCTTGTTAGGATGACATTATTATAAGAGCTGGGACCACTTAGGAAAGCTCATCCAGAAGCCAAGAACATTCTTAAATGGGGGATGGGAATATATGCTCCAGTTTGCCTGCAAGCCTAAAACAAGCTTAATTAAAAGTTTCAGAAATGTTAAATAATGTTAATTTGCTGCTCTGGCAAACTGCCTGCTACAGCTCTGCAGACTCTATAAATGAAAGTCTGCAGCACCATTCCTGAAATCCCTTCCTGAGCTAGTTAGACTATACAAGCCTTTTGTGGTTGTGGATTTCTGACTTTTAAAAAGCCTGTGAAGGAAAGCTGTAGACAGACAGAGCGTTATCTCAGGTTTGAAAGGAGGAAAGGCCCATGGACTCCTTCCTGACAGTGTTTCTGATACAAAACTTTGTCAAGAAACAAAGCATCCTGCCTCTCTACAGCAGGATCAAATCCAGATGGCATTTATGAAAAGTACACTAAATCCTGCATGATAGGGATGTCTATTCAAAAATTATTTTCAGTTTAATACACTGCAGGACAAAGGGGCACATAGGAATATTATAAGTAAAAATTTGATTTGAAGCAGATGTCAGGAAGCCCTGTTTCACGCAAAGAAATACATCATGCAAAGGCCAAAGATTTCTTCAGGTACAAACACTGGACCCCTTCACAAACAATTGCATAACATATTGGGGTGGAGTATGGCCAAAGAGTCAAAGACTAACTTATAAGTGCTTTAAATACATTAAATACATCTGATGCAGCAGTACAGTGTGTTTAAGACAATGCTGCACCAGATGTCACACCTTGGACCAGCTATGGATAAAAGCATTTCTAAAGATTTCCTTTATTAATAACTGTGGATGCATTTTTGGTTTGAGGACGATATTCACAGTTTAGAGCACCTTAGACCACTAATTTATGACAATTGATACATATCCCTCTTCTCTCTCTCTTCCAGTTTATCATCTTCTTGACTATACACACAGACACAAGCTGTAAAAGTATATTGGAATAAGCTTAAGAAACCTAAAAGAAGGTCCTAAAAGAGAAGAAAAAGGAAATAAAAAAATGAGGGGGGGAGAAGTTAAGTTATCCCAAATTCAAAATCTAGACAACACAAAAACATAAAGCCTCAGCCCTCTCTAGAGAAAGAATGATTTTTTAATTAATATTATTATTATTCTAGAGACAAATCGCTTTCATTCAGATCAAATTTATTCTATTTCAGATCGAAGAGATAAGAAAGGATTAGGAAAGTTTAAGAGAACAGTTTAAGCAACAGGGAATACATTGAATTCTTTTCAAATCTAGAGACCCATACATTCAGCAACATTCACAATCACAGTTTCCAACTGTAAGAATTTTTATTTTCCCTGCTCTGGTTCAAATGCATTTTAAATCATGTTGGTGGCATACCGCCCCATATGGCACCATTCCTTAGCAAACCTGAACAAGAACTAGGGGCCATATTCCTCATTTAATGGCCTCAGTAAGTTTTCCAGTGGGGGTGAATGTGGTCCAAACCATCTCTTCAAAGCAACAGTGCAAACGATTTAACTGAGTGGCAACAGTTCTTCACGGAACTTCCATTTGTAAGGTTAACATTAAAGCTTCTAGGAAAGATTCTTTTTGCACACAAAGCACAAAATTAACAAGGAAATCTCAAGCCCTCTGTAAAAGTTAATCTTTCATATGTTTATACCTGAAATAATATCCAACAATTAAACTATAACTGAATGTCAACAAGGATAACACATCTTATTTTAATTAATAATCTACCATTCACACCAGAAACCACCTTCTGAGTTTTTGGAATCTCAAAGACTTCACGAGTTGGAGATTATGAGTGATGAATTAGGATTTTAGAGCCTGTAAAGATTACCAGTTGAATGCTTAAACCCTCCTACAATTATTATAGTAGATCACGGACATTTAGCCAGGTTCACCTGCGGTAGTTCATTTATTGTTTGAAAAGAAACCAGAATGTTCACTAAATGTTCCTTGTTCACCCCAGAAAAGGGTAAATAATAGGCAGACCAAAGGCAGACAGGCATCCAGAAGTGCCTTTTTAAAACAAAGTCAAAATAATCTTGACAATATGTTCAGTTTCTTTGGGAAACAGTATTTGTCACATTACTGATTAGTAAAGGAAGGCTTGGCATTTGCTAGACCCAGATCTCTGCACTTAATGTCCCTGTATATCAAATTGAGACACAAAGTTCCACAGCATTTTATCTACCAATAATTTACTTATCCTTTGATAAGAAGAGGCACCCTCTTCTTTCAGATCTGTCCCATTCTATTCCACTCATCCTAAGGCAGCACAGAATGACTATCTGGGAAGATCAAGCCATCTCACACTCATACAGCTCCCATACAGGTCTACGCTCTTCACACTTCCTTGGCAGTGATCTCTCAAGGAATTCCTTCTTAACAAAGACCATAAGGTAAGTCTGGTGCTACATAACTGCTTAACATAAAAGCCCAGCACACCACTTGTGTGCAGCCCACACTAGAGCAATGTGTGTCACACCATGAAGCTGAACCATGGTTGTAAAGAGATGAAAGCAAAGCAGTACAAACAGAATTAATGTTTTCCTGAGAACGGTATCAGGCATAAAATCGTGTTTTACACTTGGTACTTGAGAAAAGAAAGTCATTACTTTCATGGTGAATCTTTATTGCCAGATGTCATTCTAGTGAACACGACTGTCTAGTGAACATACTACCCCAGTTTAAGCATTTCCCAGGGCAGAGCTTGTGGGTCCTGTAGCCGAGGCACGCTGGGGAGGGCATCATTTATAAGGCACTACAACTTCCATTTAGATTTCTTGGCCATGGTTTTCTTCCTCAGATATCAGAGTGGTGGTGAACCAGGAAGAAGGGACTTGCCCAAGTAACGTAAATGGATCTACAAACTCTAAAACCACTTCCAGGTTCTCTAATGTAGACATAGGCTCTGACTATCCAGCTCTAGGAATGTAGGGGGTGGATCTGTTTACTTGTATTTTTATTTTTTTTCCTTCATCAAAAACAACACAAGTTCCTAACACCATCTAAACTAATCCAACCCCTGCTTTAGTGATTAAGAATAATTTCTTCCACTGGAACACTCTGAAACAAAAATAATCACAAAATCATGTCATCAGTTAATCACTAGCAGGGAGGTTCACAGATTTAGGGACTTTGAAACATGGTACTTGGTTGTTTAAGAATTATTCATGCCACTAATCTAACTTTATCTATTCTTAATAATCTAAATTTTTCTATTCTATCATCAGTCGTTATCCAGTATGATTAAAATAAATAACCAAAACAAACTCCATAAAATCTTCTCTGAGAAGAAGAAGGAGATAGGGTATTTTCCTGAGAGACTTTGACTCTACAGAAGGAACAACAGTTAAGGGTTTTGAAAGTTTGAGTTTCAGTCTTTCCTAACTTTTATAATATACATGTGGAAGGACCCCTAAAGACTGAGCTTGCAAATCTATCTTTTATATTTTAATAAACGCTCCAAATTATGAGTTCTGGTTCTGAAGAGCCAAACTACAATATTTTTTAAGACTGCACATGAATCTGTAGGACTTATAATGCAAGCTTTTTTTTTTTATTATCTCCTTCCCTAATTAACAGAAACTAAAACAAATATGAAGTTCAACAAGTACCTTTGAAATGGCAAAAATCAGACTTTGGAAAACACTGTCTATAAGATACCCTGATTTCTCTCCTAGTTAGCCATTTTATATTGTTAATAAGCACTAGAATCCATTAATCACTTTTTTAATCAACTAATCGCAAATATTTTGTCTGAGTAGCATGCCCTACTTAAGCATAATTTAGTTCATTGTTCAGTCATATGATCTAGTTTTTAGCTAGTACCAGATTTTGCTTCAAGCACATCCATATAGAGGTGAAATAAAAATATCATTACCTGAGATTTCCTCATTTGTTACTCTGCTTTTCCACTACCTGTACTTTCCACTGTGTCTGCAGTTTAGAGTATAACTTAGGTATAACTTTGGTCAAGCAACAAAATTAGATTTCGTGCTATTTTAGGCCACAGTCTTTACATTCTGACTTTAGCTCAGATTACAAGCTAAATCTTGTGGGTAAGCCAAAGAAGGGCAACCTTGAGTTATGAGTTATGTGGTAAGAATCCTTAACACCATGTTGGACCTATCAGAAATATGTCTGGTCTGTTAACCTAATAAAACTGTGCTTGAAACCATCCTTTTGTCTGTCTTCAATTACCTGCATGTCCAGATCAGTACTCTCTTATCAGTGACCCACTCTTGTATTTCTCACTCTCTAATATCATGTGGTTTTAGCTTCATCCTATATTTGTCTCCACATACACTTTTCCCTTCTTCTATACACATCTCTGCTTCTCCCTTACACTCTGCCTTCAGAAGCAAAACCATTTGTCAACAATACCATGGAGCTGTTGCACAAAGGTTTAGATGTCAGTGAGATGACATGGAGTTCTCTGCATGCCAGAGTTCTTTCAGATAAAACAATGTAAACAAAATAAATACAAAAGTGCATTTTGCATGACAACAAGGAAACTCAGCCAAGATCTGAAGGCAGTAACTAGAGGACATTCAATTAGGGAAAAGGCTAGGCTGAGTTGCTGTGGTATACAGCATCACTGAATATACTAGAACAGAGAATATTAATAGCTTCAACCAGAGTGAAGTGTCACAGCTAACAAACTTCTGATCTACATTTATAGTATGAAGACCATCTCTACAGAGAGAGGAAAGACAGAGATAGATGTAGACGATTTTAAGAAATGGCAATAGAGAAACATTGACTAAGTGATCGCATATTCCAGATTTAAGGGCTTCTCTAAGGGACCCTCACACTCAATGCCAGGAGACTTACCAGAAGCATCATGCAAAAAGTCACCATAGGATGCAGCTATTTCATTCACAAATTGGCTGGCTCACAAGGATGACCCCTAATTAAGAATCGTCCCTCTGTAGGAATGTTTCAAATTTCCCATGAACAGCACATCCTGAATTCTGTTCGTCTCTCATGATAGGTTCAAGATCAGTAAGGGTCAACCCAGTGTTCTTTAGACACATTCAAGCTTCTACTAGAGTATCACCTTGACACTACACTGAAAACCACCATGACTGATTTTGTGGAAGAGGAAGTTTATATGACTTTAGGAACCCTTGAGACAATATACACCCCTGGCCTCCTGTGCTTTCAGGCCCTGTAAGCTGCCCTCACCATGAAGGCTGTAGCCAACCAATTTACAGTCTCCATACAAAATCAGGTTATTTGCAAATTATATTTTGTTATACAGTGCATATGAAAGGTTATTGCTAGTCACACCTTTCTGGAGAGAGAATTCTGACAAGCCAGATTGCCAAATCCAGTATAGTTAACAGAGCAATGGACACAAAGTAGCATCCAAGCTAGAACAACATGGCCAAGCCCAGTTTTACATTTCTGGAATGCAAATAAAATACAGTTAAGAGTTGTTGGGGGGATTGTGGGTTGGTTTTTGGTTTTTTCAAGTCTTCTTTCAAGACCCTACTATACCCTTGAACACCTAAAGAGAAGTGTAAAGTAATGATACATCACTTTGTTCCCTCACACAAAAATAAGGTAATGTCACAGTAAGATGTAAACACTCAAAAAAAATTATATCTACACAAACAAGCCTTTCTTTATAAACACAGTAATAGACACACTGGCTCTCTCATATACTTAAAAAAAGAAATTGAATTAATTTCATTACAACTTTGAAAATAGCTGGATATTTCCAAATGGCAACCAGAAGTTAAAAACTGCAGTCAATGACACATTAGTTGCCTCTTAATGCAACAGACAATGTGTCTATGGTTTCTGTACAACCGGCAGGGCATCCTGGCATCCTACTGAGATTCCTGCGGAAGGAGAGGAGTTGAAGGAACACAGCTGTTGACGCAGGGGAAAATGTCACCGATTAAGATTTCAGTGCTTTTTTGTTTTGTGCTGCACTTCAGAATGGAAATCACACACATTTAAAGCAGACCAAAGCACTCACTCCCAAACCACTATCAGTGCCACTTCCAGAAGCCACATGTCTTGGGAAATCCAGAGAGGTAAAATAATACTGGATTGCACCTTTGTTCTAATCAAAAGTATCAAATCTTTCAGAGTCATAGCAGCTTATGAATGAGAGAAGTCTGTATTCTATGCCAAGAGCAGTTATTAGACATGAAAAAAAACCCTGTTTACTTGAATTTGAAAATATAGTGTGATACATTTTTTTCCTCTCTGCATAGTGTGCTAAAGTTGACTCTTCCCATATATTCCCATCTATTCCTCAAAACTCTTGATGAAAGGAAAGAATAAGTAAACTGGAAAATGGATCAAAATTCTTATTAAAATAATACTTACATTTGGAATCCTAATGATCTAAAATATTTGGAGAACAGAGAGAAAAACCACACGCAAAAAGGTAAAGTCAGGAAAAATTATTATTTTTATTACTACTGTTCATTTGAAACAGAAAATCCGTGTACATTTCCACAGTTCAGTTTCTCGTGCAAAATGGAAATATAATTCCCCTTTAGTCAAAATGAGATCTACTTTTATATTGCATTTATACTTCTGATGGAGTATTCAAACTTTCAAGAGGGAAAGCCACAAGAGATGCACTAGTAAGGATAGCTCTATGTGTCACCCTGACAAAAGGTACAGGGAGCATTTGGTCTCACTTCTAGGCAAACTTCACACTACATAAAACAGTCCTTTCAGAGGTGAAGTTCTCCATCTACCTATTCCTTCCATCAAGCAGGATGGATATATTAGTATTTCAAGTAGAAGTGGCAGCCATTAATCTCGTTAACAATCAAATCTGTCAGTAATGTTCTTTACCCTCAGCTTCTGCTTTGAAGAGCCAGAACTCAACTTCCCAGAAACAACAATATTCATAACCTTTAAGAGTATACGGTGTGAAAGATGTCTGGTACAAAACATTCATAATTTCTAAGCAAGAGGCCTCCCAAACTTTCCTGAACAATCACAGAAGTTCTTAGCATGCACAAGTTCCACATAGCCCCTACAGTATTTGCTCAAGGATCTGCACATTTCGTGGCTGAAACCAGGTCAGAGAGTTTTAACAGAAGACTGATCATGGTACAATTGTTGCTCTGAGCAGTGTAAATCTCTCTGAAAAGGAATTGATGATCAATAAAACACATTATTCAAAAAAAAAATGTAAGCAATAGTAAGAAAAATATGTTTAGAAATTCATAGCTTCAAGACTGTAAAGAGGCTTTCCAGAAGATGCAAATGCTTTACAGAATCATATTCTCCCTCTTTCACAAAGAGACACAAGAAAAATTTGCGTTCTTTGTATTTACAAGCTTTTATTTGTTATGGTCAGGAAGGATTTTTCTCCATAGAAAGCATAAACTCACTACCTCCATCTCTGACAGAACTTCAGAAAGCATGAAGTCTCAACTGAATTTCACATAGAGAAATCACTACAAACACAAACCATGACATAGAGTTCAATGGGTTATCTAGAGACAGGTTTCACACTTCTGTGTGAAAGGAGAAAAAGATCATGCAGTGGAACACGGAATGTGCCACAAGTAAGAAATAAAATCTTACATAGCATGCACTGGCTTCATAAAACAATGAAGGTGTTCAAACCAAATTTCAGAGTATTTTCTGAGCTTAGTAAGTCTGGAGCCTCAGGAGGAACACTCAGCCATGATTTTGCAACCAATTACAAAAACTATTCTACTTTTGTGGAATTTAACCACTGAGACCAAGGCAAAGTTAGTTGTAGCAACTTTCTGGAGTAAAAAGGCTTTCCAAATGAGGTACATGGACTTCTCACACAAATGCCAGACTTTTTCATTTTTACATATTTTGTTTGTTTGTTTGGGGGGGTTTGTTTGGTTTAGGAGTTTCTTTGATATGTTTTTTTGGGGGGGTTGTGTTTTTATTTTGTTGGTTTGGATAGTTTTTAAATCAACAGCCCTAAAATAAAAGCAATAATAATAAAAGGAGTTGTCAGAACATCACTTCCTAATGCAGCAGTAAGAAATGAGAAAGCCAAAAACCAGGTTGGTTTTCCATTACCTTCTCAAATAAAATGACACTATTTTTTAAAATGTAAGTAAACTAATGAATGAGGGATATACATTCCGTTGCTTCCCTAACAGCACCTACAAAGTGCAAAAAGTTAATTTCCATTAAATAAGGCTTTCCTTGCCAAAAACATCTCAACAACTACTCCACGCTCCACTAATCTCACTGTCACTTTGCAAGTAACCTCAGTATGCTTTTGGGACAAAGGCTGTGGCACATATTCTGGAGAAAACTCAAAGTTGATGCAAGAAGGAGGGATGCTAGAAGTAGGATCCTGGAGACTCCACTCTCTGGAATACAGCTTTGCAGCCACTGCAATGTATTCAGCATTGCTTTGAGGAAAGATGAACCTAAGCTATAAAAGTTCTAACTCAATGTCTTTGAAAGAAAGAACCAAACCAAATCTTTACTCTTAAGAAATTACTCTTCTGCCAAACTTTGATGTCAAATCTCAAAGTTCAAGGGTTCAAATGAACGATTTTGAAATCCCGTGTAAATCTATGTTGAACCTGGAGATTTTTCCCTAAGAAGTTCCAAGGTTTGAAAAGTCATTGAAATTCTGTGTGGTTATGATAAAAAAAAAATAAGAAATATACTTAACACTGATTTTCTTCCTTTGTCTTCATCACTATCCATTCTCTTTAGTAAAATGACTTCACAGTGCTTTAAAAGAAGCCTCACAGATCACAGGCTCCCTTTTCTTGAGAGCAAGAGGAGTGAGAGGAATACTCCCTGCCACAGAACAGGCAGAGAGGCAGCTTGGCTACAGCAAGCTGTCTCACTTGGGCTAACCCATAACGTGATAAGGTCTGATGAATTTCCTACACTTCCCTTCCCAAGGCCAAGATACAAATGGTAAACTCTAATTTCACTACAGAGGCAAAAGAATTACATCAACATGTGGTAGTTTTGCGTTTTCTTATTGTACCCAAAACAAGAAAAAATACACATTCTCAAAATGGTAGAAAGAAAGCAAGGTACCCCTCAGCCCATGCCAAGGGCTGGGAAGGGAGTGGGGGCTCCCTGGGCGCCCTGCTTTTTGTCCCCTGCCATCAGAGGGCCCAGCCTGGCTGCTCGATCCCAGCTCCCACACGCCAGTCCCAGCTTCTTTTATCAGAAGGGAGTTCTGAAATACAGGGCTGTGGCTCCGACCGTGGCTTAAAGCTTCCCAGTTGCTCATCACAAAGGCCGCAGCTAGGGCAGTTAAAATGGCAGAGATGCCATTGGAAGTACTCCCAATCTGCCAGACATCAAGCTCCTAGTGACCACTGAGGGTGACCACTCTGTCACTTTTTATAACAGTCTGTCCTTACAAGTTCCTTTGATACTGACAGAACTAAAAGGAAAGCTCAATCAAAAAAATAAGCTTTTGCAGGAGAGCGTAAACTGATGTTAATGAAATCTTGTTTTCAGTGTATAGCTCATCCTGAGGAAATCTGGACATAACACGTGACAAGCCAAAAAAAAAGAAGGAAAAGACATTGCACTGCCCACAATGACCACACTGAATTGCACACCTGAAATAAAAATCAGGGATAAAACTTCACATTTGAGACTTTGGCTGCTGATATAGGATATTACACCAGGTGCTTGCAACTCAGTACCACAATACAAGGCAAGGGAAAATTATTTCTGAAAAAGCTTGTTAGTGTAAGCAGCAAATGCTTGCTATGTGGGCATCACTGCAAAGGCATGATAAGCATTATGTTCAAGGTAGGTCCCTAAAGGAGAGCAGCAAGCCAGATCCTTCAGGAAAGATGTAGAAGTCTGTGAGTAAAGTCTGTTGCAGGGCTCCGTTGAAACCCCTCTTTCAACCTGAACTGAACCTGAACAGGATGTGTTACCGGAATCAAATGAAAACTAACTGAAATTTAGTTGCAATTAGATTTGAAACAAAGCCATACCTTGACTATAGATTGTTTCTCTCAGGGGTGAATCAACTCACAACTGCTCACACCTCCACGTTGGTATGAAGTGTGAATCTTTTACATTCTCACAGTACAATTGTGACTAAATCTTGACCATTAGATTAATTGAAACAACAATATTTCACAAAAATGACAAACATCCATTTAAAAAATAAGTTGTTCTGTTTTCCAAGGGGGAAAAAAATCAAGAAAATACTTTATGAAGAACAGAGAGGTTAATTACAACCACCCTAAAGGCAGTTGTAAGTGCCAAAGGCTTTAGTGAAGTCCACAAAGTCCTCAGCGGCTCACGCTTGACTGCCAGATATATGGCAGCAAGAAAATGGAAGAGATAATAAAAGCAATTCTACCACAGGTTCTAAAACCAAAGCTCTGAAAGCTATTTTCTTTGTAAGAAATTAGGAGGAAAAATGCAAACTTGCTGCTGCAGAAGCAAGAAAACAAAACACAGTATTATCTATACTCATTTTATAGTTCAACCGGTTGTGGCAGCAAATTAATATGGTTTTCCAAGAGTCATTCACAACTATAATCTCTCTTGGGGGGAGAAAAGCTTTGTATATGCCCAGCTACTACTGCAGCTGAGAACACAAAGATCTGGTGGAAATTAGCATGTTTTTCTTTGTGGTGACAGAGGCCTCTAAACACAGAAGTATTTGAATATTTCCAAACTGTTGCTATATGTTGAAAAGTCTGTTTCATGTTTTTCAAAATAATGAATTGCATTAGCACTATTTAAAGTATGTATTAGAATCGAGGGGGTTGAGATTTGATAATCTTTGGGTTGTTGTTAGTAATGTGTCTTATTTAAAATATATATTAGAATCAAGGGGGTTGAGATTTGATAATCTTTCAGTTGTTGTTAATAATGTGTCTACAGACAACACAAAGCACACTAGAGATGTTATTGCTTGATACCAAACAGTATTTAATACATGTTTCAGCCCATCCTTATTATCTGCCAAAACATCTTCTGCATCACAAGATACTTCATGGTGTCATCATTGAGTGCATGGATCCTGCACTGCACAGAATCACTATCACTGCACCTTGATTGACTCAAGATTCTGCTTCAACTACTAAAAGTTACTCCAATAGATTAGCGAAGCATTAAAAACTGTAAGATTTAAAAAATATTTTAAGTTGGTGTACTGGAAAGGAACTGAGTATTCCCTGTATTCCTTCCAATGTGTAAAGAGGTCATAATACAGTCATAAACATTTTTACCTTGTTTCTGATAAAATGTCATCACTGAAGAGAAAGTCACAAAAGAGAAGAAACAAAAATGATACCAAATATAACTTACAAACACAACATGACAAAGCAGAAAATAGGCAGCTTGCTCTCAGAGAAGGTGTTAGTCCTGAAGAATTTCAGGAATTTTTTTACCCACACTACACATTAACCTGTTTCATTCAATCTTCTCCATCTGACTAATATTTGTCAAACAACAGCTCAAGAAGTGTTTCTGTGAGAATTTTTTTTTTGTTTTATAAGTAAAGGTTCAACAGCATTTGTTCTTCCATGAAAGGAGTTTTGAATTAGAAAATACTATACAGTTCTCTCTTCCACTACAAATTGTCTCAATATTCCTCCTTTTATTCCTTTTAAGATCCATTTATCCATTTTTCTAAAATGGATCTGTGGAAATATTTCTTTTGTGAACATATTCTGCATAGATTATAGAGCCTGAAAAGTTTCTGACTGAGTTTCAAATTACAGGTAGCGTCATGAGCGTATGTTTGGGTGCATTAAACAATGCACTGAAATGCTACAATAGATTAGTAAATTTTAACTAAGATTAAGTTGGTGTTGATAATAGTTTCATTGCGTATTCTAAGGAAGTTAGAGTGTACAATTAAAAAAAAGTACAATATACCATGTAACGTTTCTTTAATTTCTTAAAGAACTGCTGCTTATCTTTACATTTATCCAAAAGAGATGAGCAGCTATTTGGGAGAGAGACACGGACAACAGCCTGAATGTTCACGTGTCATGTTTAACAAGATGCTACAGTGGGAGCAACAGCTACAGAACAGTGTGAACTAAAGGCAACAAAACAGAATGCAACGACAGCAACATAACACCGTGTGCAACCCATAATATGTGCATTAGTGCTAGAGATCAGCATCTAAACAGCTAACACAGCTCTATGACCAAGCACTTGTTTCACAAGTTCTGCCAACTCTGAGTCCAGGTCTCCAAGGCAAGGGCTGAGACCTGACTTAAGTGCCCTAAAACTCCATCCTTTTCAAAAAAAAAAAAATTAGGATACAGACAAGCAGAAACAGGAAAGGAAGAGAATGGTACATGCAACCTTCCGTTTTCCCCCTGTAAAGCTGAGGCATGATCAGCATAACTCCAGGTCCCACAGTGGCTGTCAGGTCAGTAGATACAGCCAAACATGTATATCCAAGCAAAACGAAATAATGAGAATTTTATTTTCAGTCTAATGCAATTCAGTATTTACCTTTTGTTTTGCACACTTGGTGTCAGAATCCTCCCATTTACCCTTTTATACAACAGTCATCTTCTTAAGGCACACCAGGAAGTGATGGTTACCAGCATTATCCATACTCTCTGCCAATACTGTCACAGCAAAGACTGAAACCAGCGCCAGAAGCCCCTCTTCATTATAAAACACAGTGAACAAATTCAGCTTATAAGATGCAGGTCACTGCACAGTAGACAGACTTCATGAAGCTGTATCTGAGTAAACGATCTACAGATGAAGAGAACCACTGTGCTACCAATCCATGGGTGAAACGCATTTTTCAGTACAAGTGATTTGATGTTCTACATTTCTTTGATAAACACCTTTTTATAATTAATTTTCAGTACTATTTCAAAGACTAAGTTAGTCATGGGCCCCACCACTTAGAGATATTTCAAGATTATTGACTGTTGTAACATGGCCATCAGCTTTAGTTCCCAACTGAATGACCTGTCTCATGACTTACCAATATACTGAGGGTAAACTCAATGAAATGTAATTATTCTTCTCTACTAACCATGGTCATTAATCCTCATTCATTCCTTGGCACTTCCACAGAGGGGGATGTGTGTGAAAATACAAGTCAAGACACAGACAAGAAAATAGTCTACTGTAGCAACCTACAGAATACATTACTGTTATGCTTTCTACAGTAGTTAACTTTAAAATTACCCAAAATGCAAGTCTAGAAGTAAGTAGGAAGCTACTACATGTACACTTCACTTATTACAACTCTATACAAGTTGTATCCTCATGTAGTTTGAACATCACTTATTTGAATCTGCATTAAATCTCAACTTTAAAAAAAAGGGCACAGGGAAAGCCTTAGAAAAGCAGGTGTTCAAAATACTGGTTGAAGTTGATCTCAAGAGATTCAGGTTGGGACATCTTTGAGGTTGTCCTTCCATCCTTCTACGTGCAATGTGCTCACTTTTCCTCCACCTTATTTCTTATAAGCACCCCTTGCTCCCTCCTGATTTGAACTGGTATTTTGAGGCAGAGGACTGCTGTCCTATTACCTCTTTGTAATCCTAAAGGCTTTGCAGATTGATCCGTTCACCCATTGAGCATTTTCAGTAGTGAGAGGCATTCCTAGAATGCAAGATGTTATTGAGCTAAAGGAATGAAAGGGTTGAATGTTTGCATGTTTGCAGTGCTCCTTGTCTACTTGCAGAGATGCAAAATTACACAGAAGTGTCCCACAGATCCCAGAAAGCACCACCAAAATGCATACTGTGAGATCCCCTTGGACAGGGAAAATGAAGATGGACAAGACAAAAGAAGGAACTTCCAGAATGATGGGAGATAATCTGGCTCAGTGCCTTTTGTCCTTAACTCCTAGGGACAGAAAGTTGCATGTGAAGAAGTTAGATGAGAAGTTCAGACACAGTAAATATCCCAGACAGGTAATATTCAATACTCAGAAGTTTGTTCTACTGCAGATATCTGTTAAATTCTCTATCAAAATTCCCTATTAAAACTGAAATGCATAGACTTGTTCATTCCAAAATATCATTAAAAAAAAAAAATCCCATGGTGAATATACACTTGAGAATGAACCTGCCTTGAAAGGCAGATTGCTTCCATAAGTTAAATAACTGCCTTTTGCAATTTTTATGACTTTGATCTCAAAAATGTCTGGTTTATGTTCAGGTGGGTGGAGTAAAAAACAAGGCTGTGATGTATTGCATCATGTACATATGAGGGTAAACACTACCTGAAGTGGATGAATTGAACTGGTAAGACCTAAATCACAGTTAGTTTAAGAAGTCTGTTTCTCCCTCCTAAGCAGTCAGTTTATTTAGAATATTTTCTTTCATCCAAAGACACAATGTTTTCTAAGGATGTTTACATCTGAAGGCAACTGAGAAAACACAATGAATCTGCTTGCTATTTGTCCAGTATTTCTGGACAGTGAGAGCAGACAGTTATATTGTCATGGGAAACATATAAAAGTACACAGAAGGGGAACTGTAACGTCACTTGAAAAATCCTTATCAGCCTGATCTTCTCCAGTCTGCCCACACAGTTTCTACTTAAGTCAGAGCTACAAAAACACACTAAAGCTAAAGAACCTCTGGTTCACTACAGTAGTAAGACAGCCAAATCACTGACTATTAGATAGTTACCTATATCCATATGAAATTCCAGCAGGGCAGGATTAACCTTACTGCAACATCCTTCATTGCTAGAGACTATCTGCTCAATTTTTTTTCTGTTCATTCTGAAATCTGAACATTTTGGACTCTATCAGAAGGTGCTCCTTCCGATCATCAGCTCTCAAAGAAACATTTGGCCTATCTTAGAGATCACTTTTCCTTTTACTGGCTTTATAATTTATCCAGAACACACTCAACAATACAACTTTGACCATGTGAACAAGCTTTGTGCTACAGGATACAGAACTCTACATAGCTAACTGGGAGAATGGAGTCCTACAGAGATACATACACACACGGCTCAGTGAACAACTGCCTTGAAGACTGGAAAATTTCTTTGTTCATCCAACACTACCCTGCCCGTTCCCATCCTCACATCCATGACTCCATAGCCTCCAGCATATATATCTGTATGCTAAAGCCATGCAAGTGACTCTCACTAAAGGCAAGCTGCTTGAGTCTGCTCAAACCACTTTGATCTGTTGGATTTTTTTACTTCTCCTGTATCTATATTTCTAACCTCTCTTTATATCCAACTAGGTATGTAGTAATAGTTAGAAAGTTAGGAATATTATACTGTGTGACAGCCAGCTCTTCTAAGGCAGACATCATGTTTGTGAGCATTGTATGTTGGGAAGCCCCTTGTCTCAACTACACAGAGTACAGCAATATTGAAGACGTGTGAGATATACCCACAGACCCTGGCTCCAAGTAATTGCTTTCTTGCATTTTTATTTGTGCAATGTAGATGTTTAACACTGACCAGAACTCTATTAAAGTGCTCATGGCTAGAAACATAAATGGATGCATTCCGAATCAGATGCCTGTAAATGTCTTCATAAGGTCCAGACCAGAATCATACCCTGAAAGTACAGTTCTCATAAGATGTTGAAATGCTGTGCATATATTAGTCAACACAAAGAAAGGCAGGAAAAGTATTGTGGAAGTACTTACAGAGTAGTCACAACAAGAAAAACACACTCTAGTGTACAGTTACTGATGATGAAAGCCCTTGATTACATCAGTGAAACCATTAAGAGTTTCTTACCCTACCAAGACATTCTTCCTCATTATCTCTCTCAAATAAGAATTATTCTGATCTAAATGTAGTTTAAGATTGATTTAAACTAACTTAAGAGATCTAGTAAAGGTTAAGCATATTATAATAGGATCATGCATTAATTCTACCTTAATTGATTGTGGCTGAGCCCTCTGTTCATTCTACTTCAATAAAAGCAAAGGGATTGAGCAGAACTTTCTAAGAAAGGACACCACAGCAGCTCCCTCACAAGCCAATGCAGCACCACAGCTAAAGCAGCTCAGACTGAGGCCACAGATCCCCCCAGGCTGTCTCAGGGGTTAGTGGTGCAGCTACACTGTATTACATCTGCCAGAGTAATAACAAAAATGTCTGGGTTAGGCTCTGGGGTTTTGAGATGGTATTTTTGTTGTGGGATTTTTTCCTAAATCTTCATATATCCTCAACAATCTTTAAATAGGGTTAAGTGGGAAATCAAGCAGTGAGTAGAGATAAATCCTATCTTACTTGTATAATACTGGTTTAGGTTAGGGGAAAAAAGCTGCTGGTGAATTTCTGTTCCCTGAGCATCTGTTGCAACAGACAAAGGAGCTTGCTAACCAAACTAATTCCAGGTAGAGTTATATTTATTCAATTTTTGCTTTGTTCTTTTTTGTTTTGTTTTGGTTTAGTTAGTTCTGGAGCTGATTGACTTTTTTTGGAACAATGTATTTACATATCAAGTATTGAAGAAGGAGCATTCACTTGCATAAGATCATGAAGTCTGAGCAATAGCAGCCAGCCAAAAAGGTAATTTCCCACACAGAGCCCCACTCATGGCAATGCAAACACTCCAAATGTACCTTTTGGGCTACATTTGATGACATTCTGGGTAAATACTGCAACATCTTATAAACAAATAAAAGCTCTCAATCAGAAATGCAGTTTTACTAAAATTCCTTTCTCCTCAGCCTACAGCTACATACTTGAGTCACATGTTGACCAATAACTTCAGATAGTTCTATTTCATGCTATTTTAAAACTGACCTTTTATGCAAACTGCTGTTAGTTATACGGAGGCCAACGCAATTAAAACAGTTTAACTGGAATTTCACCAGAATTTCATAGAAGGGAATCAGGCTGTTTGCTGTAATGGAAATACTAGATAAAAAAAAAATTAACAAAACCTGAAAGATAACACTCGTATATTTTTTAAAAGGTTTTCTAAAATGTAACTTGGGTTTATTTATTTATTCCTTACATACCAGATACTATTATGCACCTGAACACAACAAATACAGACTAGAATAAGCTAGTTCAAGCCAAGTGCTACGGGCTCCTTTTCTCTACTCATTTCCTTAAGCAATTCTCTTGGTCTCAGGAGTTATTAGAAACATTAATAAAGAAGAAAAAAAGCCTCTGTAGTCCAGCTGAGAGGTCTAACCTCTGTACCATCTAGTGCTAGCTGCAACAAGCACTAATACCATAAAAAGAAGTACCACCAGTCACAGTAATTCTGTTTAATATATAATGTGGATGGACAGCACAGCCTATCAAAATGTCTCTTTGAACACAGAAGATGAAAACTTATTGTTTTCTAAGGTGACAATTAATAGTGTTTTCCCCTACTTCATTAAAGATTATCTTCAACAGAAATAAAACTATGACTTTAGTACCTGAACGAAAGGAATGAGGCTCTGTTTGTTTACGCTAATTTCCTTAGATCTTCTGATGGAAAGCAAGAAACATTTCTGAAAGCAACTGAAACAGGAGAAGTTACCCTTGATGGGTTTGTGCTGCAACATCAAATTGCAACAGGAACTCAAAGAATGGATTTTCTAATTTAATGAAATATAGTTTGGAGAATTATTGATTTCCTCAAAAACAAATCAATGTTCAGCCTCTCTGAAACAAGAATCATGGACCTAGAACTTGATTCCAGGATAAGAATCAAGTTTCTACATTTCCATCTCAGGAGAGATCCTCAAATGCCAGAACCTTGAAATAAGGGTGGTTTTTTTCTGAAGAAATATATTGAAAAATCTAGAAGAATGTTAAAACCCATAAACCTTAACCATAACTGTAACCCAGCCTTCAGAATTGATTCTTTGTTAGTTTTTTTTCCCAGGGAAACCACATTTTAAAGTACAAGATGTTCCCAGCTTTGAGTCACTGTATGTCATTCACTGTTTCTAGCACCTCTATGTCATTTATATTACTTTGAGATTTCTAATCATCTATTATTCAGATTATTATTCATTAAGAATGTGAGAGCAAAAGCAGCAACTCTGATTCCTCTGTTTCCCCACACAACAGGTTCTGAATGATCAACAGTAATGCTCTACTCAGGTATGTGTTGCCTCAATTTGGAAGAGTCCCCTTTCCTTTCGTGAGAACATTCAGTCCTTCAAAATCTATGTTGAAGCCACAGATATCAACTGGCAAACTCAACACAAAGAAAAGGCAAGCAACAAGTATCTATGAATTACTGGAACAAACTATCAAGGGAAATAACAGATGACTCCATGGATGGGCTTCACATCGAGTCTGTATTCCATTTAACTCGATACAAGTCCTTAGGCACAAAATATAAATACCAACTGAAGGTTGATTGCCTGTGAAGAACAGGACTCCCAAAACATTAAACTTTTCCTTGAACTTTATTAGTTTGATTTCATGTATCACAGTATCCAGTCTTCAGATGAAAACAACACACTACTACCACTCTTCTGGGTGGTTCCCAAAGTTGCCACACAAAGGCTCATATGAGGGTATTCTGATATGTCTCAACTTCTTTCAGTCATTAACTTAGGGAACATGAGCCACGTTAATGGAGTTAAGTTAAAGGAAAAGTATGGATGTAGTGTTTAAATGGATCCAGTGTTTAATTAGAAAAACTGACCTCAAGCTGTAGAAATGAGAATGTAAACTTCAGGATTTAGAGCTCCTACTTCATTTCCTGAACTTGAGTCGAGTTCCCTGTCAATTTCTCATGCTTTTTTGCCAGAATAAAAAAGGCACAAAAAATTTGAGGGTTTTGTCAATTTTTAAGTCTAGTTCTGCAAAACATCCAAAATGGTAACAGCTATTACATTGCAGGTGTAAATAAAAATGGAAGGAGGGGACAACAGTTAAAGCTGTAATGAATACAGTATTAGCCTCATTCTTCCAACCTGTGAGGAGTAAAAATTTGCAATGCTGAGTAAATACAGGGTTTGCTTTCCTCATAGTCTAGTCTCCTGCCTTCCAAAATGGTTGCTTAGGGAAAAAAAAACCCTCTATGTGCCCTTGGGCTCCAAGAAGACAGCAATGAAATATCAGGCTTAAGACCCAATAAACGAACACAACCTATTCCATAAAAATCTAGTGCGAATGTTAATTGATTTAAAAATATTACTTACAAAAAAGTGTATTACTTAACAAAAAACCCTACAACTCTCAATTTAGTTTGCAACTCAAAACAGAAGCATTCTTGTAGCACATAAGGAAAAAACATAAGCAATAGGACTAGACACAATTAGATGACAAGTATTATTTTATGTATTCAAACACCTTTAGCCACAAGGTGGAGCAAACAAGATTTTTTTTTTCCTTAGTCAGTCTTTAAGAATAAAGAACACTAGAAAAACATCCTCCTTTTACCTTTATAAGATTTACCTAAATGACTTGTAAATGCAAGCCACAATTTATTATTCCAGTACATTCTTCACAACCCTTTCATTCCTCTTCATTCATTTTACATAATTATAACAGTAACAAATAAAATGGTAGCATTTCCAGATGAAAGTCTGGAAAGACAGAGGAATATTCTCAAATTGCTTTAGAGAAAGGTCATAGTAAAAACAGACACATGATCCTCATAAAAGCATTTTTCCACTGTGTTAAGGAGAGCACCAAATAGCACAGACCCACATAAAACAATGTAAGCTTAGAGAAGTTTTGCACATCTGCAGTGTCAGGAAAAGATCTCTCTGGTCTTGGATGATAGAACTGATACATCAGAGTAAATCTAGCCACGTTTATCTGATGACGGACCTTGCTAATTAGGATCATATTAAACCACCAGTTGGCCAACACATCAGTTATAAGTCTGCTCAGTTTATTAACACCACACTTTAATACTAAATCAAGTGAAATTTCAGTTGGAGCCAAACATCTGTGTGTACACATCCCTTCTGAGGAGCACTCTCTCCCTCTGTGCTGGCAGCAGTTCTTCTAACTTTTTAGACAGATACTTCCTGGAGCATTCTGAGAGCTGTGGGTCTCATCAGCATCAGTCCCAACCCAGCAAAGTACCTGGGGTCACGCGTGGTGTCAACAGCCTTATCTGACAGGACTGCAGACACCCACCTTCCCATTTCAAAGAGGACCTGAGTAGAAGGGACTGCTTTCCCAGATAGCTGCAAACCGTATGTCAGAGCCTGGCTATCAGATAGCAGCATGGCAATTTCTTGAAATTATTCATTTCTTAATACTCTATAAACACAATCTGAGACTTTCTAAATACCAACTCCCTGCTTCATCTCTACCCATGTGTTTTTTTAAATCCAAAGCCTGGAAAACATTTCATAGTGGAAGAGGCAAAACCAAAACAATGCAGGAAACTGGAGTATCTAATTCCATTGTACCACTGACTAAATTCTCCTCTGATACTATTTGCATAGACAAGTATGGAATGAGAAACATGCAACACTAAGTCTTTAGTCATACTGAAAGGCCTGCAAAAGAGAAGAGAATAGAGAAAATAAGAGTTGAACAGCTCTAACCTCTGCGTGTGGAGAGCAGCATTTGCAAAGCCAGCAGTGCATTTTCTGTCAGATACCAGACATGGAAAAGCCAGACACTTTTTTTCTAGAGGTGAGGCCATCAGTAGTGACAAACCCTGTGATACATAGGGCAAAGGAACTTTTTGTAGATTCTACATAAACCCAAGAAGTAGGACAATTTGTCTCTTTAGATATCTTGCTGAAATTGCAAACTGTGGAGTAACATAAAAACTCATCTAAACTCATCTAAAATTCCAGAGATAAACTCAAATGCTGCTAAGGTATTTAAACACATTACTTCTGTTGAGTTTGGGGTCAAATGAGGAGTCACCATACATACCTAATATCACCGAGAAAGTGAATCACAGCTAAAACACAAGCTTTTACAAAGCCTATATAACACGTACACCAGAAGGGAGTACTGTCAATGTTTGTGCACATTTCATCACTCATCTGAGAGAAGGCAGTAGCTTAAGGGTTTTTTCATTGAGGAATACAAGGAAATACCCATAATTCTGATTCACTGTGGGCCAATGCACTGCACTCAACTGTTGCTGATTTTCACATCTGGGTAATCTTTACTGCTTATTGCAATAGAACGGTTTTAATGAAAATGTTTTCGTTGTGTGTCAGGTCAGTGACTGGACTAATCTATAGCATTGTCATAGCCTCACAAAACAGGACAAATGGAAATAGAACTTATCACATCTGATGCCTTTGCTATCCAAACACACAAAACCTACAGAAGTGAATTTCTGTTTATTGGATTCAGTCCAGAAATCCACAGGCAGACTAAATTCCCATTGATTCTACTTATGAAGAGCTGCAGCTTTAGATAGGGCTGCTCCTCTTGATTAGCTAGACAGATTTAAAAGAGTTTAATTACCTTAGATCAATCAAGCACTGAAGTCTGGTTGAAGGCTAATAAATCCTAATTAACAAGGATTATCTCCAAATATCTATTGAAGACTAACCTAAGTTATCTTTTGGCCACAGGAGCTAATTTGTCAGTAAAAGCAGTTTTAGACAATGAGATCAGAAATTATTTGTAGGCAACATTTTTGAAGAAAATCTTCTTAAAAAGTTAACTCTTTTACCCTCAATATCAAGACTAATACCATTCACCAGGCATATGATCTAACACCGTCTAAACAACACTAGAAGATTCCTAACAAATTACTCAATTCAGAATGTTTCCAAACTCTCAAGCCTGCCACCAGCTTCAGTGAGACTACATTAACAATTGTCTGTGTATCTTTTTAAAATCCTAATCAAAATATTTAAGAATTCAGAGCAGGTGGAAAAACCTCAAGGTATATATTTTTAATATATATTTTATATCCACATATATAAAAATAAATATATATATTACTGGAACATGTATTTTATATATGTATCTAATATATATATATTTCAGTCATAGTATTAGTGTGAGATTTTTAGCTTAGCATAAAAAAAACTATGTGCTTGTTCCCTTACATTTTCCGTGCTACCAATTAAACTATAGAGCTTTCTTCCATCTAGAAAAGGATGAACCTCCTCTCTTAAAAACAGAAACATCTGTTTTCTCAAGACATCTGCTAAAGAAGCAAGAGCAGGATGTAAACTGCTTAGTCAAATAGTTTAAAGATAATGAAGAAATAATTAATTACAAGGAAAAAAACTATAAGATTAAGATCTGCTTGTAATTAGCTGTACTCAAAATGCCAAAACACTATGCTCAGAAAAATATAATTAATGAGTTCTTGAGAGCTCCTGGTGATTCTCACTAATGCAGTGATAAAGGGTGCTGCAATCTGCTCCAAATGTTTACTAGGCAGGACCTGTGGAGCTCGGTTCTCTTCTTACAGCCAGGCATATGCTAGAACAGTATGTTTTCATGCTGTGCCCAGGTCCCATTAGACTTGGCAGAGCCATAACCTGTGGATTATGAGGCTTGCACACAGCCAAAGGCAGCTTTACCAGCTTTACCAGCACAGCGTGACTTGGTCCAAGCGCAACAGTATAAGAATATATTATGTTTTGGGGCACTTGTGGAGATTTCATTGATGAAGAATACATTGGATCTGATCCTTCACAAGCTAATAATTTATTATAAGGGTATGGAAGTCCAAGAAACATGTAATTTACATTTATTTAACAAGAAAGGGGAGAGACTATGTCCAGTTACTGTTCTTCCAGTGCTGAGTGTTTTTAAACACACAAGGACCAAAACTGAAAAATAAAAAGATTAACTCAAAATACAAGCAATTTTTTCTGACTGATTTAATGGCAATCAAACTATTTATGTTATTTCACTTTGTGTTCCTATCCATGATGGCTGAAAAAGTTTCTTTTAACCTACTGGTTTTAAAAATTGCCACTTCTTCACAACTAATCTTAGAAATAAAACCTTTTTGCTGTCTTTGCTGTCTCCTATCAGGAGAGCAAATGAGAGATACGTGCAGCACTCCTACTAGGATTGGGGAAACTACAGGATGGCCCAGTCTTTTGATGGTGGAGCCAGATGCCAGTTTCAAGGCCTCTCCATAAGTTAATGGTAGAGAAGAGCAATTTCACAGCCCCACCATACAGGGATATTCAGCACGAGGCAGGACTAAACCAGCAACTTCCACCAGCTTTAAACTACCTGACCAGACACTCCAGAACAAGCCTCCTCCATGAGGCCAGATAGCTCTTAAAGGCAGAGCTGTTCACCCTCCACAGCAGCACTGACTTTTTATGTACATGCTACAGGACAGGAGGGGGGAAAAAAGAAATGACAACAGGGACTATTTCCTCGTATCACATAAGAAACCTTGCCAAGACCAATGCTATACATAGCAGTTGGTGATCTGGGTGAGCAAAAGGGAAGTCAATCACCTCTTTCGGCTCCTCCTCATTTTTTTCCTACTGCAACTTATTCTTCTACACCAAAGGAGGGTTAGGAAGACACTTCCTCTAGTTATCTACTTTGGCACGTAAAAAGAAATCAGCTGCAGACAGCACTGGGCTTACAGCCTGTCAGTTGGACCATTCAGATACAGACTACTCTGCACATTTAGAGGGCATTGTCAGGTGAGGTCATAAAATTCCACAGTTTCCTTTCTATGTTTCTTTTTCCTTAAGACAGTCAGAAAATTTAGAAAAATTTTTTTTTTATTCCAGTAGAAAAAATACTGATTTGTAGAAACAAATTTCTACAGCAACTGATACTGTCAAAAAACTTTCAATGAAAACCAGATACAGAAGACCAGCCAGCCCACCCACAGGCAAGCTCCTGAGGGGGCAGTCATCTTGGCAGACATTCTGAGCTCAGTTTTGAAAAGAAAAATTAGTCGGTAACATGAAAATTTCCACAGTATGGATGTTCCAGTTCCCACACAGCTTCCATGTTAATTGGTTGGTTAAAAAAAAAAGAAAAAAAAAAAAGACAACAACAACAAAAAAGTATCTAAAATGTAGGCTCATCCTCTCAGGAAATCAAAACCAACAGGCAATAGCAGTCTTCACCATTTATCAGGACACATTGTGCCATCAACTAAATTAAATGCAGAGGAAAGACTCTACCATCACAATCAAAAAGAAGGGGGTAGTAGAGAAGTGCTGATTCTCCAGGAGAAGAGGGAAAAGGTTTGTATCCACTCTTAACAGGGAGTGGAGAAGCTGCTCTTAGTTTATATGTCCTTTCCTTTGAGTTCAAGCCTTGAAGTGGAAAAACGTTAACACAACCAGCTTACCCACCTCAACACAAAAAATTAAAATTGTCATTTAATATTGGCATAAACCCTCTAGGCATGAATTATTCTCCCTACAATTTTTATACAGGCACTTTGAACACTATTGATAAAACAATCTCCATTCAGCTAGCAGTGAAAACAAATATAACCCTGATGAAAAGGTCAAAGATTATTACTATATACAAACAAACAGCAGCAGGTCATAGCCTCCACACCCCCTTTAAATTAAAAGCTGAAATTTTAATATAATCACAAATTCATGAGATAATTCAGAATGTTTTTCACACTGAATAATACAGGATAGGGATGCTTCCAAACTCACAATAATTAAGCAAGTCCACTCCTGCTAACTCATCAAACTAGATTAGAAAATGGAGTTATTTTATACATGTTCCCCTGAAAATCTGTTCCATGAAAGACCAAAACTAAGAACACTGCTCTCTACGTTTCACTTTCTGCACTGGCAGCTAACATACATATCACATCCATATGTACATACACACATTCTGATGTACACATGTGCTTATCTTCCCAGTCAGCTGCAGAACTATTCATCTTAGCTAGGCAAGCCCTCTCTGGGGATATGAGCAGTGCTCTCCTGCCTAAAGAGATGAGATCCAAAAAAAAGGCCATGCTGGTTTTAGGTAGAAAGTCATTAGGTACTCTGACCAGCCATGTTGAATGTACTAATTTCAAGTAGCCCAGGATTAACAGCTGAAAGCCTTCAGTGGAGATTCAGCCAAGAGGAAGGAAAGAAGGTTGTTCCTCCGTAGGAAGCCAGGTAGACTGAAAATCAAGCCAGGACAGGAACGCAATTCCTTGAGAGGTAACACAATAATGGGACCTGCTAATTTCTGATTCAAAGGTTAGTGACATTTTTTGTTCTAATTGGACTGTTTTGTTTTCCTTCTGTTTATTCAAACTACCCCATATGATGATAAATCTTTGTTTGCCCACTCTAGAAAGTCAAGACCTGACTGCAGAAGGATTTTAGAATTTTCATCCATCCCGCAGTTTGGCCATAGACATTACAAAGTGTACTTCTGAAAAATATCACTATCTTCAAGATCCACGTGGAACCACAGTCCTACTTAGACCGACATCAGATAAGAAAATTAAGTTTTCTTAAATAGCAACAACAGCAGAGAAGTTAGTACAATTGTTTCATTTCTATGCACTTTCATGTGACTAGAACAAAGTATTCTTATAGCACACATGTCACAGTATTCTGTTATTTGAAAATAAGTTTGGACTTGACAGGTTCTAAGCATACACAACTATTTAGAAGTCACCAAATTAAGAAACTCCAGCACTGACGAAAACAAGAAACAAAAACCTCAGAAGTTTCCTTCTGAGATATTTAGTTATTGTAACAGTTTGATTTCTCTGTAAAAATCTGGTGACCCAAAAGAGATGCCTTTCACAATACGTTAAAAGATCCAGGACTGCCTTACATATCTCCAGTGACTCTACAGTTTCAAGCAGAAAACATGAATGGAAGACAAAGTGATTATCAATCTTTTGTACTCTGTATTGAGCAAATGCCAAAAATACTTGTTTTATCACAATAACAGCTTAAGTGATTTTTTTTGTTTTGGTTGGTTGAGAGGGATTTGTTTTATAAAAATATAAGCTCTTTCTTCTTTCTTTGACAGTCAGCTCTTGAAAGTCAAGCCTGGCATGTTTAGATCCTTCTACACTTCCACACCCCTTAGTAAATATTTTTAATTGAGCAACTTCTGTTATGTGCTGACAGGTATAAGGCTCCAGAACAGGAACTTAATGAACTCATTACAAAGCTGTAATAAAACTTTCTGATTATACATGAATACAAGGACAGAGAGAAAGAGTGAGGATGGCCAAGAAAAAGGCTTGACTATCATCTGATGGAAGTGTCTTGGCTATAGCCAGTGTAATAAACAGCTGTACTGCAAGTTACACATTACAGAACTTCTTATTCCCCCATGCCTGAGCTCACCCCTACCAGAATGATTTTACTCCCCTAGCCTCCAAAAACACTCCAAACCAATGTACTCTGCACATTTGTAGCACCTCTGGCTAATACCTCTAATTGCTGCCTCTGATTTGGCATCCAAAGAATTGAATTTATCTACATAAACACACTCAGAACTATTTGTTTCAAATGCTGCTCCTGTTACAGAAAGTAAGCTACACAAAGAAAAACACATTATGTTCGCGCTGTCACTTTCCAAAGCCATATGACAGTATGTTGCCATCTTCTTCAAAGTAGGGAAATATTTTTTCCGCCATCAAGTGAGTGTTATTTGATGAAAGAAAAGCTTTACTAGCTCACAGATAATGAAGCGTTTTTAGCAATGCCTCTCATCTACAGCCAAAGGGAGGACAAGCAAAAGCAAATTGCTTTTTCAACCAAGAAAAAAAAATTTTTCATTTATTTTTATGTGTTCCACTTCTATTATCATCCATAGTATTTTTCATTCTCATGATTATGTGAGCAGATACAATATTGTAACTTTCTAGCTTACCTGCCCTTATTCAAAACTCATTCCAGCAAAAAAGTATTACTTTCATTTAAAAGTAGTCCAAGAAGCACCTTCATTTTTGGGCTCTCTGACAAAAGAACACATCAGCCCCTCTGTATCACAACACTTTTCAAGTATTAACATAAATGGCTTTGGTGAAATAAGTTGGCAGTTCTAATACTGCTGCTTTTGATGAAAGTCAACGTAAGTTTGGTACTAAACCCAGAACAGCAAGACTGAGAAAACAAAAACCTTTGAAACCATACCCAATTTTACACCACTTCAAAGCTGAATTATATTGACCAGGTGGAGTGAGAGTTTCCTTTTCCAAGGCCTGTACCACACAAGCTCAGTCAAGAATTCAAAGACATTTATCTTCAGTAACAGATCAGAGGAACATTATGACTTACAGACTAGTAAGTCTGACTTCCATACTGTATTTATGGAAACTACAACAAAGAATAAACAATAATGAACAAATATGATATATTGTGGAATATTCAAAATAAACTCTTGAGTTTTTTCAAGGAAATATGAACATTTGTGCAAGGATCACACAGTAGATAGAATTTTTAATTTCCAGGAAGGTGCTTGTTTGTTTGTTTGTTTTTACAAACTTTACACCAAAGGCCATGGAAAAAGAGAGAACATACTCTCCCAGACTAATTCCTCATAATATCCTTTTATCCTTTATCCTCATAATATCATTTATCCTTCCACAGTAAGGATAAACAACAGATATAAATGCTCATATTTCATAACAGCTATAGAGGTAAATTGTAGAACTTCCTTGTGGAAGCAACTGAGATTTTAATCGCTCAATATGGTAACAATTACGGGGAAAACAGTGAGGTTTGCACATTGCAGACAAGCATATTAACAAAATAAATAAAATCAATATTTTCTAGAACTAAAGCTAACTGAGAAGAGTGCCAGAAAAAAAGGGCACAATCCTAGGTTGCATGCTAGAGAACTGCAAATTAATGCACATGCCCTTTATAATGGGCTCTAAATTAAGCCATTCCTAAACACCTAGTCAAACCTGGAGTCACCTTGGTTACTTCATCTAGTTCAAAAAGCATAGAAAAATGTGGTCTTGTGAATTAGAGATACAAAACAGCTTCGCCCACCAGAGCAGAAGCTATAAAAAAGAATGACTCAATAGTATGGAATACAGACAGCTCTTTGCTTGATCACGTCACAAGTCTGTAAAAATGATGCAGAGAAAGTCATAGGGTGCAATTACTCACTTTCTCCTCAAAATGAGAAGTAGGAGGCATTTCATGTAATTACCCACAGACCTGGGTTAAGACAAAAAGAATAAACCACTTTTCAGACAGCACAAATTGTGGAATTCTGCCACAGGACAGTGGAAAAGCTAAATGTGCAAATAGACTCAAAAGGGAGATGAACAATTCACAGATAATTGGTCTGTTGGTAGTTACAAAATATAAAGAACCAGATAGGATCTTTAAGTCAGTAAGCTGGTAAAAAGTCACTAAACAGAGGTTGGGTGAAACTGGGCTGGTGAAGACAGAACTTATTTTGTCTTTCCTTAAGTACACAGAAAGCCAGTCAGGAACAGCACAGTAGATGGGGGAATTCTTGGTCTGACCCAGCATTGTCCGTCATGGGACCTTAGAACCACCATCGCTGAATTGCTGAGCCAAGAGAACCGTGGTCTGTTTCCACCACTGTCATAGATAACAGGTACCATCTTACTTTGTGTCACCACATACATATAGATGAAGTTCCCTATAAGTTTCAACTTGCTTTGAAGTTTGCTGATGAAAAGAGCTGTAGGAACAGAATACAAAGGGTCAAAACACAACTTTCACTTGCATGCTATTCCCCTTTCAGAGCTGATAGTTTGAGTCAATCTAAACTTCCTAGAACCCAGATTTTGACCCTAGGCTATTAATGGTGATGTAGGGCATTATGTAAATGGAAGGGAAGCAGTGGAACAATTGCTAGGTGTATGAAATTAGGACTGGCTCTCAGGACTCTCTTTTAACAGATTTACTTCAGGATAACACTACCTGATCAACATTAAAGCTACTAGACACAAGACAAAAATCAACCTGTAGTGGACTATATATATCCAAAAAGAGGCTACGGTCACAGCACTTCGACTAGGAATGTTTAAATCATTCTGTGTCTTTAACTATGGCACACTTGGGACTATTTTGAATTATTGGACTTGGCCAATTATCTTCCCTTAGTATTGGTGAAATAACACATGAGGAAAATGAAAGAACTTATCAGTCAATCTCATTCAGGAATTTGATTCCCCGTATTTTTCCTAATACTCCATCATGACTTAAATAAAAGTCTGAGGGTTATTCTTACCTAGCTCCCTTTTTTTTTGGTCAGTGTTCAAAAAAAAAAAAAAAAAGACATGAAAAAAAAGTGCCAGCCAACTGTGTAAAGTTCATTCTGAAAGTCTTTTTGTCAAAATATGCTTGGTCACTTGATGCTATAAATACAATTGTGTAGAAACCAGTGTCACAGCATACCAATTGTTATTACTATTTTGACATAATCAAAACATCCACCATGTTCTATATTAACTGTTTTTCAACCAAATACAGCAATATGGCCAAGGGTCACAACTCAAAAGCATGAGCCCTACAGAAGCAGGACAACATATAAAGCAGGAACGAAACCAGCCCTGTGTTCGCTAAAATGGGGTAGGCGACTGCTTTTGCTACCAGACAGACAGATTCCCTTAAACAAGTCAGCACTTTCCATCTGCCACAAAGAGGAATCTCATCCTTGTTTTGCCTATATTACCATTTAAAATTACATTTGTAAAACAATCTACAATATTAGAATTACTATATAGCCTTTAATCTGTTTCTGCAACAACAACTGATTTGCTCTTATACAGAATTTCAGGACATTCTTTTCCATTATTGTTTACATTTTTTTTTTAATACTGGTGCCCTACCCCATTGCTAATTGTTTACTTTCCCCCTCCTCTCCCATGGAATCTTGTTTGGCCAAGAGCATCTTATTTTTCATGGAAGTACTAGTGGGAGGTAGGATCGCAGAGTCACAGCAATTAATGATAAACAGATGCTATTTACAGATTAGTCTAAGTATTCCACTGACAGAAGAAAACAGAGCCCATTTTAAACCTCTGTAAAGTCTGGACATATCTTTCCCCGCTCCTTCATGATTACTCTGCTAGCATCTGGGGGGGGAAGAGAGTGTTTTGATTTGTTTGGTTTAGAGTTGGGCTTTTCCTAAGTTTCTTTTTGTACACAAGAAATTTGAAATGTTGTGACTGGTTTCTGTATTCCATCACACGCATAAAATAAATTTTTTCTGCAAACTTCTGAGAAACTTAAGGCCATTATATAGCACAGAAGAACTGATACCTGTTTAACTTTAGAAGCACAGTGGAGATGAGAAAACTTCCTGTGTTCTCAGGTTAACTTGTGCATAGGAAGACAAAAAGCAGAAAGTAATTATGTCCGCAAGATATAAATGAGAGAAAGTAAATAGGATCTGACTCTTCTCTATACCCACGCAACACAGCAAACAGATAGAAAAGGTATTAAATCAGAACAGCAGCATTTTACACTATTTTGAATGACACACAGTGCAAGGCAAGGAGGAGTGAGTCCCACAGAGGAAATGCGGTTTGCCCAAGGTCACACATCAAGTCAGTGGCAGAAGTTAGATGAGTTCCCTGCTTCTGACCCTTCACAAACTGACAGACCATGCTCCCTTGTGGCCTCTCCCTTCCAGGACCTTCCTGAAGCTTTTCCACTGCAAAAATGAAAAGGCAAAAAAAAAATTAGAAATCTGCTGTAAGAAACAGATGGGGTATTTTTGTGATCGTTAGCTCAGTACTTGGAGCCTTGTTTATACCGTAACTTTTCACTCTTCAATCAAAGGAAATAAAACAAGCATTTGTGTCTTTAGCAAATACCAAATAACTTCCTGGGACATACATTATACGGCATATGAACTGAGAAACACTTTTGATCATAACCTTGGGAGATACAAAGCACAAAGTAGTGTAAAGTTTATGCTCCTGAGATTTGTTTCCTGATGTAACAGCTACAAAAATTCAGTATGTAGTCACTGGGAAAATCATGAAAGGTGGAAAATGCGTAAACATATGATTCCTTTAACTTTTATTACATGCATATACAGCGTCTACTTTTCACTTAGCAGACAGTACAATGTAAAGAGAAAACTCATTTTCTAAATATCCCACTGTGAAAAGGTATTATCCTTACAATTCAAAGACTTCAGTTAATCTAGGATAAAAGATCAAGTTAACAAGCATAACAGCCACTCTACATAGGCTAGATACAAACCTTCCTAATTTGGTTATTTGTATTCTTAAACTGTTTAAAGATACAGGCAGAAACTTGGAAGAAGTGGCTGTTCTCGGTTCGTTCGCACCTCTCCTGTGCCATCTACTGCTTACAGGTTGTTACTGACACTATAATACTTGGTGCAAGATTCTGCTGACCCTTGCTTCCCTGCTCATAGAAAGATAGACAAGAGAAGATAAGCTTTCAAATTCGAACTTCAGTAAGGTAAGGACTGAAAACCGAAGATGAATTTTACACATAAATAGATTAAAAATAAAAGAAAATTTAAAAAAAAAATTACACCTCAGTGTGGGAATTCAGCACATAGTTGTGGAAACACCACATTAAAAAAAAACCAAAACACAATACTGTTTCCCAGTAGTCACGTGCAATTGAAATGCAAGCAGCACACAAATTCCTGTTAAAGCATCTGGGTAGGGAAAAAGACACAGGGGAAGTCAAACCAAATAATCTTTTCATGCATAGTTCTTCCTTTCTGCTTACTCTGTGGTCTGGCCCCTATATTGTATCTTGTCAGAAGAGCCACTAATAGCACAGGTTGCAAAAACCTACCCAGTACTTTTCTCTCCAGCTTAAACCTTTGTCCTGCTGCGGACTCTACTTCTTTTCTGAGCTGAAAGCACGCACCACACAGACAGATAGCACTGCCCTCCATCAGCCGAAAAGTTGCTTAAGGCTTCATGCTGCAGAAGACCACTGCTGATTTTGTGGCTGAAAGTGTGGAACCCAAAAAATGGACCTACAGCTGAGTCCTACATGCTAGACTTCCTGGCAAATAGAGATCCTCTTTCTGGAAGGTCCGGTATTGTTCAAGTAGGCCACAAAACCATTTGTTTTCAGGGTGATGAAAGAGGAATAGAAAGTCTTTCAAAAATTATGAAAGTGGGGAGGAAGTTAACTGCCTCCTGATTAAAATCCAGAAACCTTTTCATGTTCATAAGCTATCAGTGAATTCCGGAAGAGAAAAGGAAAAATTCACCAACTGGCAACAGAAACACAGATAACACCCTGTCAAATCCTCAGTGTCCCCCTGAAAGGGGCACAGTTTGAATTCTCCCCTGAAGGGAACTCTGTTTTGCCCTGGTTAGGCATATTGCAGTTGAAGGACCCCATGCCTGTATTCTTCTCTGTGGTCCCTAAACCACAGAAAGATGGTAGAGGCAAGCTCCAAACTACACTCCCTCAAGGCACTGAATTTATGTATCAAATCAGGCAAACCAACACATTTTTAGTGGTTCAAACTCAATATTTCCTTCTAATTCAAGTCTTATTCCAAGAAAAAAAATACTTGTTTTCCAACTAAAAGTTCAGGACAAAAAAATACCCCAACCTTTTAATGGAAAATTTTTAACTTTCAGGAATTTTATTTTTTTTAACAAAGTAAACCTGTTTAATTCCTATAATTTGATATATGCACAGAAGTCTGCAATCTGAAAAGTTTTAAGGATAAATATGAAAGATAAATCAGGAAAATAAGATGGCATAGAGAATCACATAAAAATTTCCAGTATATAGAACAATAAAAAAGAACAGAGTATTTGTAAGAGAAGTAACAGAGGAGGCATGATCTTGACAAGATCACTTATGCCTGATGATGAGAGTGCCAATAACTACACATCATTATTGCTTCAAATTGCCCAACTCTGTCAGACTGTGCTCAGAAACACACAGGAGATCAAGACAATGGGAAGTAACAGAACTGCTATAAAAAATTTCGCCAGGTGATCCATTTTCCACTGTATGTGAAAACAGGTGGTAATACAGAGCACAGAGATTGTACAAGTCTACAACAAAAACACTATAATAGATATTTATGTTACATGACTATATGCCTTCTTTCTTAAGGGAATGAGTTTGATTTGGAGAGGGGGAAGAAGGTATTTCTTTCAAATTAATGTCCTACTGTAGCTATAAGGGACTTCAGACCACCACCTTCTGTTACTATATAGTCAACCCAACCTTACTCTTCTTGGTTGTAAAGGTCCTAAGTGCAATATCATCTCAATAATATAAGAAATTATATAAACCAATCCTGATGGGAACAGCACATTTTCCAAAGGCCTGCTATCTCTGAGATGAGTTCATGCTGAGCTACAAGGAAATCATAAAATAGCCCGCGGGTGGAACTGCTCCAAGAAAGCAAAATTCCCAAAGTTGTTGCCACCTTCACTAGAGAAACTATTTTTTCACAATGGAAATGTTATGCTTCCAGTTCAGAAGTAATATTTCTAACAAAATCTGGTGTGACAGTATTTCTCCAGTCTCCTAAAACCTAGAGGGTTGTGGTGGGGGTTTTATTTTGGGATACCCACACCCAGCTCAAGACTCTTTCCCTCAGCCAACACCATAGAGAAACATGACAATCTTCCCAAGAGAAAATGAGCTGTCTCACTTGTGTTGATGTACACTAAAATTCTGAGTAATGAAACTGAGAGAACTTTATTTTGAGGAGTGGTATCATGTTCTCTACATACTTTCCCCTTAGCATCTTCCAATCTGTCAGAGAGATCTAAAAAAACACAGGTGACCAAATTCAATGAAGAGCCAGAAGAAACATGGTAGGATGAGCAGGACAGAAACCACAAAATTGTTCTCTAGCCAGGACTCCATAAGAATCTTCTTTTGAGTGAGTAGACCCCTCACTATTCCCTTTCTGTCCAAGTTAATAAGAGATAACAGAAATGAACACAGGTGAGGATGAGCTCCACTCTGGCATTAGTAAGGTGTAAGTAAAGTACAGGTAAGAAGGTACAAGGGCTCAGATACATTCACTTGAAGCATGGACGTGGATGTCAACAAGCAATGGAGAAGCAATGCATAAGCCCTCCATGAAGAGTCTTGATCACAATCTTGTTTTTTATGAAACACTGCTTAACAAACCTCGCAGCACAAACAAAGAAACCATAATTAAAAACTAACCAACCTAGAATAACATGAGTTGGAGGGGACAGGGGGAAGACCAACAAAAAACATACATACATTCTTAAAAAAAAAAAAAAAAAAAAAAAAAAAAGCAAGGAAACAACCAGGCAAATCAAGAAAAGCAGAAGTTCAAATGTTTTAGCAGCTCTCTGAAACTGTATCAAGGGGATTAAAATATGTATTCTGGAAAGCTGAAAAAATAATTAAAAAAAGAAAACAAATATAAAACTGCAAGTCTTTCTTGGCAATAATCAGGAAACTTGGCTTTATCACAAGTAAGACATTACATGAGCACCTCAGATGCACCTCACTGTAAATACCCAAAAGATGCAAATAGCCCATCTAGCCTGAGTGTTATCTCTTTAGCTTCACCCTGTGCAGGTTTTTTATATTAAATTCAAAAGGGAATGAAGCGTAAAGATATCATCTCCAGGGAGATATGTGCAAAGCAAGGGTTTCTCATATTATATTGATTCGATTAAATAAAAATGTCACTTGCTGAGATCTGTCAATTATCTAGGCAAAGTCTAAGGTTGTCTCTCCTTGGTTTTCCTTAAATTACAACTTTCAAGCCAAAAACAACTAGTAATATGATCTTTAAGTTTACCTTGATTCCACTTCTGATATCCCTTTTGTTTTCCCCAAATGAATAGTATTTGTCCTATAACCTACCTAAGATAGGATTAACCAAGTTATTTTGTAAAAGATAACAAATATTAGCAATTATTAACAACTATTAACAATATAGCTTCTAAAGTACAAAATTCCCACATGAGGAGTTTTTCTTGATACAAATGTTTCATGAAAGCAACCCTTAACATGACTGCTATCCACACAAGTATATCGACAGGACTGGACCACTTAAATTACAATTAGGCCTTAAAATGGGGTTTGGCTATTTAGCTGTAGACAACAAATCTTGGAATTTGTAATAAAAGTTAACTTCCACCTGAGATCATTAATTTGTATCTCTAGTGCTGAACAAAAGGGTCGTTTCTTTTTAATTCACTGATTGTCTAGAACCATATTCAGAGGTTTGGGCAGAAACAGAAAAAGGCTGCATTGCCTCAGGTTCTGTGTGAAAAGCTAAAAGCAAAAAAGACTAATCATTGCTTTGAGGATCTTACAGAAAAGGTTAAAGACAAATGACAACATATTGTAACATGCACTAAGTAGTGCAAGAGAATGAGGTAAGCACAGCCAACGCTATCTGACAAAAGTAAGATGGTGAAACACGAAGTATCCGACACATAGCAGAGTTAGCATGGTTCTGTGATGGCAAAGAGTTGCCAGGGTTTCAGGGAAAGTGAGGGTTGAGCTTCTTCATCAATTCACTTCTCATGTTCTCCTTTTGTCTTCTCTTTAATTCCTCTTTTCTTTCTACCATTCTGTTAGGATCAGCTGCACAAAGGAACAAAAAAACAATTTCTAGTGATTCCAACCCAAGTATTACATCTAAATATTTTCACAGATCTAGCTCTTCAGATCAAAACGCGAGTCTTTCATTTGGGTGATGCAATAGCAATAACACTCCATTGCCATTTGTAATGGTTATGCCAAGTTCCCCCAAAAATATTCTCAGTACAGCAAACTACCACTTTTCAAAAATGTAATTCCAAATGAAGGTTTTCAGCCAAACTAGCTGAATAAACAGCATTACTTTTCTATGCAAGTACTCAATCCTCAAGAGGAGAAAAGTCAGTTGGGTAAGAGCAACCCCCAGCATCGTGGCTGTAACAACAATGGTAAAAAGCAGGATGGAAACTTTTTTGCAATAATGAATTCTGAGTATTTAAATTGCAATGATGATGGCAGTTTTCTCTCACCATGAGAGTAGGGGAAAAGTGTTTGCATACCCAACATTGGTAATCTCTGGAGCTATGTGTGTACATGTATTTATATAGACACACAGAGCAGTAACTTTTGAATAGGCATGCTTATGTCCTTCCATTTCTGATAAAAATTATTTCCTGCCTTGTTCTGGTTTTCTGAATTTCACCCTGCTGATTCAAGCCAAAAGAACACTGTAACACTGCGTCCTCAGCAAATCTGTATTTCTGCTTTCTTTTTTAAATAATATATATATATATTTAATAACTTTAATATCTAAGCAGACACGCAGATTTTAAAGAAGTTTGCTGAGGATATGGAGGTTGACATCTAGTTATTTGTACAACATCAGCATAATACCACACATTAGTACTGTTGTTAAAAAACATTTCACTGACAGAAGTGTGTGACATATTATGACAACATCTGGCATTTTCCTTAAAATAATGGAATTCATTTTCTTATTCCCTAAGTAGACTTGATGAAATGTAGCAGTTCCTGAAGTATCAGTAACACACACATTCATAACCATAGTATCTCCAGTTTCTTCAGTCTTGAGTATTTCTACTGCCAACTTGAAAGTAAGTGATCGTACTCTGATGTGGCTCACACTGGAAGCATCTTAACAAAAAAATCAATGGGATTCTACTGAGTGCAAGCAAGGCAGAATTCAGCCCAAAGGTTCTGACAAGGAAAAATTATGTCAGGCTTCCAAGCCTCACAGAAGCTTATTTTTCATGGCTTGCTCCCCTGCCCCTGTGGATGTCTAATGTATTCTTTGGCTGAAAGAAATCTGAAAATCTTGAGTCCTTTTTTGTTCCACTGAAACCACACAAGTTTGGAGAATGTCACATAAACAGACACACAAGAGCCTTTGGTAAAACCGCAGACAACAGTTCTAATTTTTTGTTACATTGGAAAAATAAGCTTAGCTTGTTTTCCTAACTGTTTCCTCTTCTCTTGTAAACTCAGCCACCCAAGGTCTTTACAAACAGGGGAAAGGTTAATAGTTTAAAACACGGGAATATATTTTTTCTGTAGGGTTGCTGAAGGGAAGCACACAAACATACACCTGACTATAGCATTGTCATCCCTGGGACAAAATCTCTGAAGTCACTAGCTCCCAATATATTCCTCAGGTTGCTTTTCCACAGAATTTTGTCAAGTTAACCTTTACGGTTAAGCTAATTACTACTTGCCCAGATGTCTTAGGATAGTGCTCTTCTGCATTGCAATTATAAAAGCCTGCATCTTTTATAACGCCTCTACAGAGATATTTGTTACCAGAAGCAGCACTGTCATTTGAATTATCATTGTAATATGGTTGACATGATGATGTATTCATTCACTGAGCACACAGAAAACCACAACAAGGATTACTGAATTTATGAGGAATGAGAACTGCATGCATTTTAGCATAATAAGGTTAAAGGATTTAGGCTTAAACTCAGCAAGTGTTAATCCATTTACTTTCACTCTGGTACATGGCAGTGGTCTCTGATCCTCAGGTTGCAGTGATGAATGATGCTTTTGCAAACAGAGTGCTTCATCCTCACATGCTACTCAGAAAAACCTCCTATTAACTCCACTGGAAATAGAATTTGGCGTAGGGGAAGAAAGATCAAGCCATTAATTTCATTTTAATGAACAGAAAACTTCAGATTCTACTTCATCTCTTTCAAGGGAAAAATGCTTGAGCAAAATAACTACAATAGAAAGACTGAAACTACTGGTCACTGTAACCTCAGTCCAGGATTCTTTTTGAGATGTACAAAATCCAACTTGCAAAAGAGTGATTGAAGAGAACTCCATCCAAAGAGATGCAGACTACACCTGGTAGGATCCTTGTGGGCAAGAACCAGCAGTTCACAGTATCTAAACTGCAGACAATGGAATCAGAAACCATGAGAACAAACAATCAGTAATCTTAACCTCCTGAGAGGCAAAAAAGCCCCAAATCCTCCTGCTCTATCAGAATCCAATAACAGGAAGACCATAGGCAAGGCAGGTAAACCTGTTCCTGTTCTGTTCAGTTTCCCCGTGTCCTTACTTCATTTCTCCCTCTGTGTATTTATTATCTTGTAGCTTCATTCAGTGAGATCAAAAACCAAAACAAATTGTGAGAAGACAGAGATCGCATATGCAACACAACAAGCCAGGTTATTTTATTTGTTTAAAGGTCTTGGCATGCTTATCTTATACTATGCACGTTTCTGTACTTCAAATTGAAGCATCAACAAAACCAAACAGCCTTAGGATTTCATACTGCATTGAACAGCAAGGAGAGTTACAGGCAGACCTTAAATCCTCTCCTCTCCCTCCACCTTCCCAGTCACCTTCCCACCTTCAGTCAGCCCCATGTCAGAATCCCTCCAGGGTGGACAATAACAACAACCCTACCCAGCACAATGAACACACGATGACTTTCTGAACTAAAACATTCTAAAGAAGATACCATTTCATGGTGCCTCAATAGGGATTATAGACCCTTGGAATGACCCGCCCTTTTCACTTCCTACCGGAGCTGTGAGAAGTCACAACACTGAACTCTTACAGCTGTGCCTAATAACTGCTGCCATAGCCTAAGCAATGCCTTCCAAAGCACGAGGATGGGGACCAACATTTTACTAGTCAGAACTGCACCTGAAAGTGCAGTCTGTGATGGGACAAGACTTAAACCTATTAGCAGCACCCACAGGGGTGATGTTCTGCTGTGTGCTACTACCCAGGATCCATGGGTGTGTCTCTTACAAAACCTTCCCATACTCCAGAGGCATTCACTCTCCCACTGACAGATTGCCTAATACATTCCACTATCCTATGGTTTTCTGCTACTAGCCCATAATAAGAGCTCACGTTGGACTTGTGCAACTTCCAAGCAACCACTAAGCCATAAAGCTGCTTATTCTTCCCACAGCCTCTCTTACTCTGTAACCTCATTTAGCCCAATACTCCCACTCCACACAGGCCAGTGCAATAAGATCTCCTGACCCGCATGCCAGGTACCTGCAGAAGAACAGAACATGAGCTGTTCCCCAGATCTGTCTCAGGACAAGTTTAAGTACCTCATTTCACCCTCTGTTTCTCTCCCATTCTTCATTTCAGGTGCAGAGCCCTGAGGGCAGGGACCTTCTTAATAGCTGTTTGTTGCAGAGTTCACAGCTCTCCTGGGGTCCAGTGCTACCAATGGCAGCTTTATTTTCCATCTGTGAAAGGGCAGGGGAGAAGATAGCATTCCCACAGTCCTCAGTAGGGACCATATCCTTCTTTCAGTAGGATGCTCTCCAAGAAGGCACACAAATGCCAAGTCCATGCGCCCAGGTACAGATATCTTGTCTCTTCTTTTAGTGAGAGTCCCAGACTAAGAGGTTCGCAACTCCTTCCTCTTCCCACTTTATATTCCTCAGAGACTGCAATCCTCAACTTTTCCTAACAGTCTCCTAAAATTTCCACAGACTCTCATACTTTTTTGGCATTTCTCTCTTCTTTTAGCCCTGTTTTAACACATTTTTGGGCTACATGAGCTTCTTCACTATTTCCTGCTGATCTCCTTTTGAACTTGGTTAGCCAAAAAGCACCATGCGCAAGGGGAACCACAGACATGTGCAGCAGAGGGTAGATCTCACTTGTAAGACCACTCAGTTATTTAGGTGGGAGATTCCTGACCTCTGCTATGCAGCTATGCATTTGTCTTGAAATGAAGTTATTTGAGGTATAAATCTCAGCAGATAAAGTCTGGTTCCTAAAACTTACACTTTAAAGTTGAATAAATCAAAAAGGAAAAAAAAAATAGTGAGTGGTTGTGAGCATTTGACTGTGCCTTCTATCAACATATATCTCAGTTTTTCCATTTTTTCTGCCAAAATGCTGACTATTCTTTTTTCTCCTCCATTCCACAAAACTACACTAAAATAATTCTTTATTTATCAAGATTTTTATATTCAAGAAAATACTGTTTGCAAACTGACCCCATAACAGCCTTTAAATCACCTAACTGTCCTTTATCTGGCATTCTTTCCTTTCATCCTTGAAGTATCTGAGCATCTTCCAACAATTCTCTACACAACCTTGCAAGCACCTGCTATGTCAAGTTCCCTCCCTTTTATCAAAACAATCCTTTTTGATCCTAACACATTGCCTTGTTTGTCTCAGGGCAAGGACCTAGTCTAAGAGATGGATCAGCTGGAGAACTTCACAGGTCTTGGCCCTGCCCCTGGGAAATAGTCCTCCTTTTCTTATGTTAAAAGCATCTACCGTTGTACAGTACAATTCCATTAAACTAGAGAAGTAGAGGTGAGACTCGGTTGACAGTACAACAGTGATACAGATCTTGAAATTAAGGGTAGGATTGCCTCCTTCCTCACCCTCTTCCCAGACTACCCCACCCATCTGCGCCAATAGTATGTGAAACAGAAAATACTTGCAGTATTGTTCATCATTAATTAATTCTGGATTAAATCACAGACTAGCTCTGTCACCATAACAACGCATCCCTCTACTAAGCAAAAAATATTACTAACTTCCATACCACTCTCTGGCTATAACTGTCAGTAATAAATGTCACTGTAGCCTTATGCTCAGTAAATGTCACCAATATGCTGTGATGAAAACAAAACTACAGTGTTAGGATTTCATTTTCAAAGTGATGAGTGGGAGACTGGGACATAAATCTATGGCATTTGCCTCTGGAATTTCACAGCAGATTTTAAGATATACACCCTCTAAGCAAGTGATAAAGATTAAATAGTTTAAAGTTCTTTCAGAAATTCTGAAAGTTCAAACCAAACCAATTTTACTCAACTCCTACAAATGTTCTTCTTTGTTACAGTAGGTTTCAGAGACTACACATTGTCAGGAAGGAAGTTTGCACAGAACAGAGCTATCAAAGATGAAAGGACCCAGCAGTGGAAACAACACACTACTCCCTGGGAGGTGCTGCTGGATCAACCGTGGTCCCTATGCTTGACACCTGAGCTTCCCAAACCAAAACGTCCATGGGGCAGAGAAGCACTTTGGCTCCAAACAGTGTTCTATAAAAGAGTACCACCAGAGAGAACCTGGAACTTTTGAAGGACAGCTTACTCAAGGGATAAAACATATATCCCATATTTTATTTAATAAAGAGGATTTACCAAAATCTAGTCTGGCACCAGCTCACATCCTTGAAATATTAGCCTGAAATAAGAGCAAAGCATCTTACCACATGCTTCCCTTTTAAGGCAAGGGCTGTTGAAGTACAGTCAGTCACTCCACATGACAAGCTAACAAAACTAGATTTGTTTCAGAGCAGCTTTGTGTATAATAATTATTACATGATGCATTATGCATTGCCAATTTCAAGCTGGCTTCAGTGCATATCTTTCTTTCTTTTCCATTGAAGGAAAGTAACATCTCAGTTTACGCAGTTCTTAATTTACCAATCTTGTTAATGGTATGTGTGTCTAACGGGGACTTTGACAGTAAAACAGTCTTGTTAATAGCTCATGATTTATTACATTATTCACCACTTCCTTAAATCTTCTTTATTTCAGAAAAAAAAATAGATATTTTAGAGTCGAGTTGTATTTTCCTAGGCTCTTCACCAGAATTGCTAGACTATACCTAACCATCTTCAGTGACAACTGTAAATGATATAAGCAGAGGAAAAATCTGATTAGGCACAAATAAAGCAAAATAACATTTGAGTGATGTAAGACAAAATGTAAATAATAGCAAGAGCAGGATAGAGAAGAAAAATCTAAATTTCTCAGTGAAGATGAAAGCATCTACAGAAGGTGATTCTTAGTACAACCAATTCCACTTCCAGCATCCCAGTTCCGTACCACACATCATAAAATATCATCACTGTTTCTAGGCAGTTAGAATCTAAATTTTGTTACTTGTTCCAGAGAAGCTTATGAACCTTTCGAGGTTTTTTTTTCTTTCGGCTTGGATTTTTTTTCTTATTTTTCCGTTCTCCACAATCCCTTGTTCCCTTTCCTACCATCTTCTCCATTTCCAAGACCTGTTTCTTCCATCACTCCCAATGTATCTTCCAAATCTCACCTTTAATTTCCTTTTCATGTTTTCCTTCTTTACTCCTTTATGGATCTTATTACTTACCCCTACTCATACACACCTTGAACCATCAATCAAGATCTTCGCACCTAAAGTCTTCTTATCTTCTTAAATTTAAAGTAATAGGGTCATTCAATCATCTTTTAAAAGAACACTTTTTTACTGTAGCCCAGCTCAGCTTTTATTTACAATTTTTTTTTTCTGGTGCATAAAGAAAATATTTTGAGACAAAAGAGAACTGAAGCAGTTCTACAGCAGAACCACCACTGTGGGCCCAATCCTTCATAGCCTCGAGTGTGGGCAGCCTGCCTGTCTGCGGAGAGCACATTCCAGTTCCCTGCAACTGCTGGGAATTTATAATAGCAAAAGCAGGGCTGGTCTCATATATCACTGTGTCATCTATCCACAAGATACAATGGAGTGCTGAGATTCTGCCCCCTCCTTTCTTTTTTCTATTCCAAAGGAAGTAACTGATTTGTAGAAAATACTTTGGAGCTTTTAATTCCCCGGGACTTCCCATGGGTGAGGCACACTGACTGCTCAGCTACATGTTACCTAATTAGGAACTATGACTTTGAGCTACTACATTTAAGTTTTGATCCTACCTGTTCCTATGGAACACTAGTAACAGACCTAGAATTAAAAGACCAGAGACTGACATCTTCCTTTTATCCAAAGACAGCAAATCACTGTTTCAGGTCCCAACTAGAGCAGCAAGTTTGAGAATATTTTTCCTTCAAAAGGCACTGGATAGGCCAGGGCTACAGGAGCCGGTGTTACTTGACAACACCAGAAGTAATTTAATAATATTTAAAATAAACTTAAGAACAAGATTTCAATTTCCTCTTTTGCCACTCTTAATAGTGGAAAGACCTGTGATGACCAGTAACTTGTAATTTCAAAGCTTGAAGTCACCACCTTTTATCTCCTCCCTTTCAATTGGATGCACTAGTAAAATCCTGCCTTTTTCTTCCTCCAAAAGATTGCAAAACGGACATATTACGTCAAATTACAAGTGTTCCAAACAGCCGAATAGTCTGCACATCCTTTCCTCTTCAGTTCCTATAAAGTACTCTAGGCACGGTTTAGCTGTAATTTCTCTGTTTAGTACTATTTCATCAGCTCTGAAAGGGTACCTGGAAGTCCCATGACCAAGGGACTAAGATGCTAAACTTCACTTTGGTGACATTTGCTTTTGTATTCTTAATGTGTTTCCTTTTTTTTTTTAAAATCATTTTCCATAGCAGTCAAAACAACTGTAACTGTAACCGGTAGTATGTCTCCATCAGGTTCAAAACATGTGTGAGCATTTGATTAATTAACCGTTCATTTGGTTTTTCCACATCATGGGTAAAATTCAGAAATTCCTTTTGCATGCCTCTATACAGCTGTTATTGCCTACTATATGTAGGGAACCACCTTTTGCAGTAGAGCTGCTCAGAATACAGTCGGCATTTCCCCTATTGTAGCAACAACCACATCTAGGAAAAACAAAGTAAATCAACTTTCACTTCTCTATTTTTTTTCAATTTATACAAGCTTTGTAGGTGCAAGGGTAAATCAGAACCAGCCAAACTTGTGACCAGAGAAGCCTCATGGGGAGGTACAGTACCACTAAACAAAATCTTGGGAGAAAAATATGCCCCCATCACTTAAGTAACCAACTGCTAGACCTTTCCTCAGGAAGTTCTTGGTGCTCACAAGAAATTTCACTATCTCCTACTCTGCATGAATGCCTATATCAGATGGTTGTCAGGCTGCCATAGATGGAGTCGAAGAAGTACAGTTCAAAACATAGAAGTCACCTCAGCTAAGAGTCAGTATCTTCAGCAGCAAAAGCTTGCACCCCTACATCATGTTTCCTTTCTGTAAGGAAAAAAAAATTCATCTCTCCACTGTCCTTCAAAGCTAAAAGTTAAGCAGTTTAGTATCATGAAAAGCTTGGGGAAGAAAAATGGGAGACAGGCAACCAATTGCCTCTATAACGACAATCAGCTCCAGAGTACAGTAACCTTTAGGGCAAAATTTCTTTCTTCCCCATAGAAACAAATCTCTCTTTGCTTCTATCACCAGTTTATTAATCCTTCTGCCCCACCAGCATGGATTAAGGGTTCCCACCCATGTTGTCTATCTTCCTTTCAGAAGTCAACTCCCAGATTGACCGCAATTGAGCCCTCCTTCCTTTTCATAATCCAGCCCCCCCTACTCAATGTGGCTTGCTGGTTCCACAGAATAATCTCATCACTGAAACTTGAAACCAAAGGGACTGAAAGTTTGAGCACCCCAAATAATATCACATTTTACAGGCTGTTCCTTGACCCCCCCAGTTTTGGTATTTTGCCCAGCACAGTGATGACATGAGTACCTTGACAAATGATGCATCAACTGGCTTTGAAGCAGTTAACAGTGAACTAGCCTTGACAAGCTTTAGAAAGGTCTGATCTGAATTGCATTTTCCTGGATATAATTTCTTCTAAACAGAAGTAATATTAAACAACCGCTCTTCTGCTTGGCATGCTCTCAGGATGCTTCCCAGGGCTGTAGTACTATAATCTCCTCTTATTCATGTTGCACACAAAGTTATATGGGAACATGGTGAACAAGGCAGGCACAGCTGCTCTGTTAACATGAAGACATTTAATTCCATATTTGTATTCATATCTACATATATACACACATATATATTTCATTAGCCCCAGAAAAACATTAACAATTCTGGCCTCATTTACATCCTCTGTAGAAGCATAGCCCAGGAAGCAGAAGTATGAGATGCCCTCTGAGCCTCTCTCTGTATTCACAGTGGACCTTTTCTACTCTGCAACTTCACTGCTTGTGACCTCTCCAGATGTGACTGTCCCATGTTAACTGTGCAATGCAGATTAACACACTGGGTGAGGGTTGAGACAAACACAACTGGTTGATGTTCCTGGCCATACCACATCACACGGGGCTTTACTAGGTCCACCCAATGCTCTCAGGTATTCTTTTCCAATGCTTCAGAGTTTATCTAAAACCTGCATCTGATGAAGGCTTAAATGCCAGCTGTTTGGATCCAGATGAGCTGGCACACAAGCAGGACACTATTTCTAGAACAAAGTGCAAGCATAAACAGGACTCTGTGGTGACATACCTTGACAGCTTTTTTCAGTTGAGAGGCTGATTAAGAGGGGTAGGAGCTCAGTAAGAATATTCTTGCCCCAGTCAAAAACAAAACTGTATCAGCAATCATGGACTGTTGTAAATGGTATTTTTGCATTTAAACAAAATAGAACAGAGTACAGAAAGCTAGAGGAAACAATAAAACACTGAGAGTTATGACATGAAGCTTACTCTTTTAAGAGGAATTACCCAAACAGCAAATATTTACATGGTGAAGCCACAGCTACTTCTTTTGAAGTCAGCCTCATCAAGTATATGAGGAAATTTTTCCACAGAAGAAAAAACCACCACGAAGATTTATTTGAGTCTTACCATCAAGGAAGCTAAATACTTGTGAGTGATACTGGCAGCTTGTCTCCATAACTCCTGCTGTGCATTTCCCCCTCATTGGATCTTTTCTGTGTACCAAAAACTTTCTATGAATTATCAAAACTTGTATTTCCATAATGCTTCAAATGTCTGAAAATCATGGATAGCCAGTATAGTTTTTTCTTCTATTTTTTTTCAGGTTTTTCTTTGGTTGGTTTGTTTTTTTTACACTGCTAAATTTTCTTAAATGCTTTCTTCCTTAGTTTAACTGGCAAACATCATTCATACACTTCTTTTCAGTTTTCCTATAGGCAGAGAAGTAGCAACACTTTCTGGTCCTGGTACACATGCCTTCAAAATCACATTAAAGCCTTTCCTAAGAAGTCTTTTTTGTTAGGAGTCCAGTAGAAAGATTCAGCGTACATCCTTGTTCTCAGGTTTAGGCAGAGGAATTATGTAAAGAGGGATCTGAGTAAAGCAGTCAGGTTGGATGTAACCTGTACTTTGCGATAAGATTTTCTTCACAGTTATACTATACTGGCTCAGATATTTTTCCATGAACTAAAAGAAGAGTTAACAAAGCAACAAGCTTTACCTTCACTCTCTATAGACACTCTCTATAGACACTCTCATACAGTTTCCAAATGTGAGGAAGATAAATTTTCTTTCCTTTAATTCTTAATGCATCAAAAACACTCAAAGTACAGGAAGAGGCTTTGGAAGCATGGATAACATACAAGATTCTTTGTTTTGGGAAACAGTTACTGATAAGCTTTATGTTGTAGCAAGCTCTTTAGAATCACTTATTGGAAGATACAACCTGGTGTTTAGCAGACCATTTTAATAAACTGCAAGAGTCCAAATTAGTTCATGTTAGTATAAACAGATTATAGATGAATGGTACAGGATAGAAGGTAACTGCAGCACAGACAGGTTTCAATACTTGGATGATCCAACCACCAGTTTGACAAGTAGGTTATTTGACTGTAACAGATAAGCAAGCAAAATAAAGTGTTTCAAACTTGGTATGTGATTTGAAAAACCAAAATAAAATTACAATCTCAAAAGTTTCTAAAAGAGCTAAAAGATGTGAACAATATCATCATTGACAACATTCAGGCTAGAGAGATAAGTAAATGCATATTGAAATGAACGAAACTAAATGAAGATTCATGACTATGTATTAAAGGGTTTAGGCATTACAGAATTCTTTAGTGAAAACATCTGCCTAGAGCAAAGTAGCTGTCAGAGAAATTAAAATTGACAATTAATACCTAAGTTAGCACAAGGTCATGTATTGTTGTTTTTAGCTTTGACCTACTTAAAAGTTGGGAGGTGACTGAGAGGGGTGCATGTAAATAAATTTGGGAAGATATAAAAACAGTCTAGAGAAAGACTACTGAATTTATAGAAAGAATACCCTACAATGAGTACTTTTTAAGTGAATTAACAGAAGACGAAATTGATAATAAAAATAATATTCTGTCATATCATTAAAAATGATAACATAATATAGAAGAGGGCTAGGTTTGTCATTCCAAGTTCTCAGTTAACTTTATGTTGCAATCAAGCCTTGAAGCTGTTTCAGTGAGTTTGGGAGAATACTTTTATGATGAATAATAAGAATTATTATTATTACAAGAAATTCTATAGAATAAGAACTCTAAAGAAACATCTACAGCAAAGGTGAGGTTATTGCTTATTGTCCCCACAAATATTTCTTCTTCAAAAATTGTTTGCTCTCTGCCTCCATATGTAGCTTGCAGTGGAACTTCAGTTCTATGCCACAAATTATACTTCATCACTTCACTAAAACTAGGAACTCTTAACTCTCCTCCACTGAAAATGAAATCCAACAAGACATTTCATGAAAGGACTCCTATGGCTAATGGAGACTTCCATCTCTAAGATAGTCAAACGCTTAGAAAATTGCTTTCAAAGAACAGTACAAGATCACTCACCATTTTATCAACTTTTCAGTTACTCTCCCCCACTCATGCACTAAAAACTGTGCTTTCCAAGTATTCAAAGTTCTTTTCCTTAATGAAACCACTGTGCCATCTGAAAATTTCTTTTATGTTTAGAATTAGGAGCATAGAACAGCATTTTTCCAGATATCATGCATTAAGGAAATGGTTCCTAGGCAGCAACTGCGTACACAAAGTATCAGCATGGAACATTGCTAGAAGTTACTCAGAAGTCCTTAATAGTGGAGAAGATGAAAAGCAAAGTTTTAGTTTGACTTTGTTACACTCCCTGGAAAAAGCAGGCTAATTTTCATTAGCATGCAAACAGCTTATTTGTGTCTACTTTCTAAAATCAAGTACTTGAGAAGGGGGAAAAAAAAGGGAAAAATAGGAAATTGCATAAGGACCTGCCCATCTTAGGTAACAATGATTAATGCAACTGAAATGTTAATGCAGCTCAGAAGTGGCCATATCACATGGAAGCTTAGAAAATAAATATCAAGTTGTTTCCAAGAAATTGTACCCATTAATAATCTCAAACCTCAGTTAAAACACAACAGGTATAAGGAAAATACGTTGACCCTTATGGTATTGATTAGACTATGCTATTGAAAGTTTCACACACCAACAACAGTTCATCTAGGAAAATCACCAAGAACTGAATTCTAGTAAGGATTAAATAATTTTTAAATGGACGCGTAATTTCTGCAAAGGTTCTTGCCAACACTGGTGTACATCAAATGAAATCACAAGCTTCTCAGCCCCTCATGCCATATAAGATTTCTTCAACATCTGTACAACCTTTTTTGTTTGGCATTCTTTGTATCTCAAGATTCCTCAAGTCTTAATAGTACTAATTCTTATTGCTAGTAATAGTTTTGTTTCTACCCTACAGTACAATTCCCTTTATTATAGAATGGTGTTTCAAAAGTAGATAAAAATATTTTATTGATAAAATATGTAATTATCCAAACACATTCAATCTATTTTTCAAGGTATAGAAGGGTAAATTAAGATTGCAACAGTAATTATTTCAATTACTGTTGAAATATAGTACAAAATCTGCTGCTAGTCAAAATTGTCTAACAAACAAATAATCTGGAACATGATAATCAGAACTCAAATCCCCACTGATCTGTACTGGAGATAAAACATTATTATTCACATTTGGTGTAAGCTTTGTGGAAACAAAGGTAAATGGCTGCATGAAAGCCAGGAGAAAGACAAAATGGGGATGCAGAAAAAGAGCAAGAGTAACTGCTGAATGTTGGAGAAACTGAATAGGAGTGAGGTTGGGAAATAAGCAGCAGCTTGTACTGCTGTAATCCTTGCAGTAAAATGCTTCCAAAGCTTCAGGGAAAAGGGAAAGCCTGGGGAATGAGTTTTGAGGCTGCACATAGGAGCCTCTCCCCTTTCAACTGCCTGGAGGTCAGTCTCCTAAAACCTAGTAAAGCACTGTAATTAAGAAGAGGAGATATAAAATCTATTACCCATCATCTTTTTTTCCCCATCTCTTTAGTCTCAGTTAGTTATAAGTATGAACAGAATAAAACACACATTTGATGGATTACTTCACCAGTCTTTCCCATGAAGCCATCTCATTATTGTGCCTTAAGTTTGTCAAGGAAAAGCCTAATACATTGCAAGTGGCACATTCTTTGTTGTCAGGGAGGAAAAGTTTAGCTACATGGGTTTTGCGCTTTGTAACTTGGCATTGTTGTTGTTAAACACAGGCACAGGAGACAGCTGAAATGCTCTCTCAGCAGAAAATTCAGCACTGCCCTATTGGTTTTTAGGCCTCATGGTGTAAGACATACAGCTCCAGACTTTATCAAACAAAATGCTATACTGTTATTTTAATTGTTAGTTGTCATATTTTATTTTTCAAAGTTATTTGCAAAGCACTGAGTAGCTCTATGGGTATGTATGTCAGGGTTGGAGGGAGGATAGGGGAAGAGTCTACAAGATAGGCAAAGTCAGATCAGGTCAGGATTCTTATGGGGGCCTCAGACTTCATATGTGCTTCACCAAGCATAATTGCTTTATCGTGCAGTAACTTTTGTAAATTAGTGTAAGGTTGCCTGCAAGACAGTATCTCAGGGAAATCATGTTTACTGTTCTTGTTTTCATTGGCAATTGTAGAATGTTAAAGTGCTTTGTGACTTCATTCTGAATTTGCTATCATAAGTTACTTTTGTATGACTACCTTGGAAGCAAAACTTAGAAGAAAGTATTTCCTCAGTTTACAGGGATTTCATAAAACCACAAAATTTGCTACCTACCTAAAGAGAAGCATGTAAGAACTTACATTAAGTTGTCTTCATACGCTTATTGTGGGCTGTTTTCTTAATTCAACAGACAGCATACAAGCTATCCAGCTACAGGTCACTGCAAATAAGTTAAAAGGAACAGAGACTGTATCTGGGAAGGATAACTATCCTATTTGTTCCTAGGCAACACCAGAAGGATGTTTCATGGAAAAACATATTCAGACAATGTCATTAGTAAGCAACACAGCACCCCAAGATAAGCATTACGAAACTGTAGGATACACGGCTCACACATAGGATGGTGATAATGCCTTTGCTTAGAATTGTCATCTCCTTCACATGTCTTGGATACTCTTATATCTACCACAGTTTTAAATGAGAATCAGAGCTTTTACTTTCAAAATGCAAAACCCCCTCTACACAGCTAGAAGCAGCAGTGAGATGCTACCACTGATGTGTACATCAATAAACTCTGCGCTTTGAATATCAGGAAGAATTTTTTTTTTTTTTTTTTGAAAACCAAACTTAAGATGGACATTTTTCGTTTGAAATCTACATTCCTCCTCTTTCTGGCATGCCTGAAATACACTGGATTAATTTAAATCACAATTCTAGGTACATACAGCTCAATCTAGAGGAATGAAAACAAAACCTTACATTTGCACAGAGCTGATTTTTTAAATATTTGTTCAACAGCAGGTCCAAACTAAGGGAAGATGCTCTGCATTGAGATATACAGAAGTATCTACAAGGTGTGTAGCTGATGAGAACTTCAAAGTCTCAGAGCCAGAACTCATCGCTTGGAGTGCAAAAGCAGCAGCTCTGTCAAATGGCTACAAGGTTATATGTAACAGGTACTTGTATTTAGGTATATTTCCTTTCCTAGCATAATTTAGTCTATTAACCTACATTATCATGGTAGAGGTAGAAAACACAGCCCATGGTTGTTCAGGCAAAAGAAATAAGATCTAAACTAAAACACAAGTACTCTCATTCCACGGTAAAATCTCTCACCCAATAATCTATACAGTCAATTAGTCTTTTGTCTTTTCCTTGCACAAAACAAGTATATTAATATTCCTCATTCCTGTTCTGATCTCATTTGAGTTAACTCATTTTTAGTATCGGATTTCAATAAGCACATGGGTGCTTGTGTAAGAAATAAAAAATGCATGAGAAAACTAGAAATAACTTCACAAGTAATGAATCAAACTAAGTTTATGCATTTGTCATTGCACTGTGTAGCCTCAGTGGTGGCATTGCCACAAGAGTCTGAGGAAAAATATAAAGCAAGATTTGCATAAAGAGATAATGCCTTTGATTAGACCAAACTACAGCGTTGCAACAGTAATAAGGATGGCTGACAAGCTTTCTTGTTCTGAGATTTTCTGCAATTATATCAGTCAATTTAACATGAGATACTACCTTTCCCTTCACGTACCTTTACATACATGTGGCACTTCATACGCTACATTATCAGCTCCTCACTATTCCAGTCAGAAACAGCTCATCTCTGGGGACAGTATTACCACACTAGCCAAGGAAAGAAACAGCAGGAACATAAGAAGTTTTGTTTCCTCTCTTTCTGGACCAGCATGTTCATAAAAATTTTATTTTTCTTTATCTTTAAAGTGTCTTAAAGAGAGAGACAAGTTGAAAGAGCTGGCATCAGTTGAATGAATCATATATGAAGTACAACAGATGTTAAATAAAGCAAGCAAGCTAGCCTTACTGGAGCATTATATGAACAAGCCAGGTCCCTTTGGAGTTGTTCTCTGATCATGTAAAACATCAAAAGACACAACATGAATGTAATAACTCTAATAATTAAGATTCATGGAAAATACAGCCAAATACTGATTGATTTGAGACAGAGCAGACTCCAGATGCATGTGAAATTCTTCATTAGAACAGGCATATATTTATTCTGTAACAACTAAAAAGACATTTGTGCATACCTTTATTAATAGGGTCTGCTCAAGAAGAAAGTAGGCGCCCAGAACACACACACAAAAATACAGCAATGACCAAGTTTCACACACATGGTAGAGATTTTAGACTTCAACTATGATTCGCTGAATCTATGGGCCGAGGCCAGTGATAAGAGGTTCAACGAGACCAAGTGCTGGGTCCTGCATTCGGGTCACAACAACCCCCTGCAGCACAACAGGCTGGGGGAAGAGTGGCTGGAAAGCAGCCCAGCAGAAAAGGACCTGAGGGCACTGGTCAACAGCAGCTGAGGAGCCAGCAGTGTGCCCAGGTGGCCAAGAAAGCCAATGGCACCCTGGTTTGTATCAAAAATATTGTGGCCACCTGGACCAGGGCAGCAAGTGTCCCCTGTACTTGGCACTGGTGAGGCCACACCTCAAGTGCTATGTCCAGTTCTGGGCCCCTCAACTGCAAGAAAGACACTGAAGTGCTGGAGCGTCTCCAGAGAAGGGCAACAGAGCTGGTGAAGGGTCTGGAGAGACATATGAGGAGCAGCTGAAGGAGCTGGGAGTTTTCAGCCTGGCTGAAAGGAGGCTCAGGGGTGACATTATCACTCTCTGAATCTACCTGAAAGGAGGTTATAGCCGGATGGGGGCCTGTTTCCCCTCCCAAGTCACAAGCAACAGGACAAGAGGAACTAGCCTCAAGTTGCTCCAGGGGTGGTTTAGATTGGATATTAGGAAAAAGGTCTTCGCTCAAAAGGGTAGCTGAACATTGGAACTACTATTGCCCAGGGAGGCGGTGAATACCTGAAGGTATTCAAAAATCACGCAGATATGGCACTTAGGGACATGGTTTAGTAACAAACTTGGCAGTGCTGGGTTAATGGTTGGACTCAACAATCTTAAGGGTCTTTTCCAACATTAGTGATTCTATGAGTTCAGAGAGGATACCAGACAGAGAGATCATTCTGAACTATCTAGTAATAAGAACTCATACTTTCTTCTGCAAAACAGTAATTGAATGAACTGTGATTTAGATCAAGTTACTCTCAACTAATAAAGATCATTTTCATAAGGCAGGAAGATTCTTTTCAAGGCCTTGTCTTCAGAAATACTAAAGTTATAGGTCACTAATTTAAGAATTTTTCTAATTTCAGAACACAAATGGGTCATTTCCTGTTCTTTTAGATTAATGAGGCATCAAACAATATCCGGAGGAAGTCAAAAAAATTATTGAACCTTTTAAGCCTTTGTATTATACTGTCAGTTTTCACATAACGAAATTACGTTGCACATTATTTGTCTACTCTTTTCACATTTGTCAAATTACAATGGGTGTTTCTCTAACAAAATCTGACCTAGGTATATGACAGCACATGGCTCTAAGTTTTACACAGATCTTGCAGTTTATCCAGACCAGCAGAAAGCAAGTAATACATCAAATGACACATTACGCTGCATGATACTGGTACCATAGGACTCAGGAACCCTGCTATTTTATCTCCTTCCTCCACCCAGAAAATTTAATGTCACCAAGAACAGATATGCCATGCAAAAGTAAACAAATACACACTTAAGCTAGTCAGTAAACCAGAATATTCTAGGTCAACATTAGAAGTGAAACACAGCAACAGTGTTCACATTACCCTACATCCTTACTGTGAATATGAGAATCACGGTTGTCAGATTAAACCTCCTCAGAGGAAATTAAAAAAAAAAAAAAGTAAGGTCTTCTGTGCAATGGTTTCTCATTTTTTCACTGATAGGTTTCATGGGAATGCTGATGTTTAATTGGGAAGAAAAAATTCTTTTCCTAAATAAAAGTCTTGGGAGGCAGTATTCTCACGTCACACTGCATTGGCCAATCTGTCAAGTTAACCGGTTTCACTAACAGATACCTAATTTGAGTCTCTGCTTTCTTTTCATAATTTGCTTTTCAACCCTGTATGTGCATGTGGTGGATTCACACTGTTTTCCAGCTAATGTAGACCCTTGTTTTTGACAGATCTCCAGAAATCCTGTGTCTTATGTTAATGAGCAGCAGGAGTTTCAGATCAAGGTATCAAAAGGACAATTTTCTCAGAATATTATCCTATAAGGGGTCTCTAAAGCAGCTTTCCCTCTGGGTTTCAATAACCTCTACTAAAGCAACATTCCTGCAGTTCAGCTTGGGACAGGAGAAACATCAGTACTTTGGACAAGCCTTTTAGACGAAACAGGCAAGTGAACCTCATGTGACTCTAGACAAGGACTTTCCACCAACCAAGAGCTCTTTTCCATCACATCCAATTTCCACAATTCTACCTAGAAAGATTTAGAGGGCATCTGTGGCTTGACTGTGACTTAATCCTCAAGTCTGACTCAGAAACCAAGAATTTCTCTTCTGTTTCCATTTCCTGCTTGATTTTGGAAGCCCGATGTGGAGTCCCTATAGAAAAAGGCCCGCATGTATCATGTGCTTCCATCCAGACCACTTAAAACTTTCCTTTTCCTTCACAGGTTCTACTACCCTCCCTTCAGAGTAAAAATCCATTAAATGGATTTAATGGTTCAGATAGGGAGGGGGTTTTGTCTCCTTTTTAAAAAAATCACAAAGCAATTCTAGGCAAAGAGTAATTTCATACAGCTAGGGTCGGAGTCAGGTAGGAAGGGTTACAGAAAATTCTGGTGCTAACAAGAAATGTGGGCTAGTTCTTAGGGGCATAACCACTCAACAGCTTACTGCTTACAGAAAAAAAAATCGTAGTTACTGAATCATTTCAGAATAAAGAAAATCTTCCTGAATTTTATTCCTTTGCTGATCTTCAAAAAAAAGAAAAGAAAAAAGTGAGTTATTTTAGTGTCAATCTGGAAAGAAAGCCATTAGTATAAGAAAAACAAGCCCTTAAGGAAGAGTTGCAACACCGTCTATTACTTGCTACTACTGAAGTGCCGGCAATGATGCAAAACTGCCATCATTTTATCTACAACTATGCTCAGAGAACAGGTGTAAGAGCCTGGGATACTCCTTTTCCTTTATCCCATTTTTGGTATAAACAGATGGGCATGTTCTCAGCTGACGTAAAATTGTGGTATCTCAAACGATTTTTTCCCATTAGTCAGTTCCTAGCCCTGCGTAGAGGGCACCAAGGCTCTCAGTTTAAGGCCAGAAGTACAAATAGCTCTGTTTCTAATAAAATTTATTTTGTTGAGAGTACTTGAATGCTGGGAACTCAAGAGGCTTTAATAACTGTTGAATATTGGGTGTTTTCTAAGTGTATAGGGAGTTTCCTAAAGTTTTTGATCCTGGTTCCTGCAGGAGTTACTGAGACCAGACAAATAACAGGGACTATGAGGAGTCTAGAAACCACAATACAAGCATCTTCCAGTTCAAGAAAATACTGTGAACTAGCAAAAATTACTTTTTATAGTTTTGCCACTACTTCATTTGACTTTTCCATTCTTACAGCAAAGCCTGTTGATGGAGTCATTTCAAATAAAACTGGATGAGTCCATAAGCATAATAAACATGGCTCAAATCACTGAAAAACATTTCAGGCTTCTTGGGTCCACTGAGCATGTCATCAGTGAAAAGGGCACAGCTAGACATATATACAGAAAGATTACAAATACTATTATAAAATCATCAGTAACCTGTAATGAACACTTGTTCAATCCCTCACTCATCTCAGGAGACAAAACCTCCTTTTTTTTGAGCTCACCTTTGACTGTGATGATACAGCTAAAAGTACTTCCAAATCAGAGTCAACATGTGCAGGTCATTATCTTCCACTTGGAAAGATGACAAGCACATTCATTATTTGGTTGTACTCCCAAATTACATTCAGCAGGATACTCAAGATGGTTTCCACGGCTTTCAAAAGAACTTCAAACTGATGCTATGGCTTGGGTTTATGGGTTACCATTAAAGGATATACTGCTGCTTTTAGTTAAATACTTTTTACCTTCCCCATTTTAAACATCACTTTGAACAACGTTTTAAGCACCGATGCAAGACACAATGTATTCATCTAACTGCCTTACACAGAGTTGAATAGAAAAAGCACTAAAATGTTCAGAGAAGACCTTGCTTTGGTTATATCCAAGAATTTCCAGCAGAGGACAGACAATACTCAGTCCCTTTAATGTTGGAACAAATTCAGAGAAAATATTTGCAACCTCAATTCATAGATTTCTGTAAACTAAATGGATGCACCAGAGTGCATTGAATAACTAAAAGTGTCCCTATGACTGGGTTATTACTCAATTCCCAGACACTGCATGAGATCATGACTGGTCATATTAACACATTTCCCCTAAGGGGCACATTTTCACTAGATCTAACAAAGGACAAACTTATTCTTCAGTTGTCTACATCTGTATCTTTCTTATTTTTCTGCCCTTTCAATGATGAAATCAGCATGGGCCACCACATAATTCTCCAAACCTGGGCATTCCCATTCTATCTTGCAACATTTCCAAACATCTGCATCTTCTGCAGGCTCTTTTGTTGAGTATGGTGATTAGAGGACATGATATTTTCTGTATTATGGAAGTAAATGTGATCAGAGAGATAATTAATTTGCTCAGGTTTTTTGCTGCAGATCCACAGCAATACTTGGGAATAAAACATCTGATCTGCCGATCTCCCATCCATTGAATTACAAGAAAAACAATCAATTAATAGCAATCTGAAAACTTAAGCACTATTAATTTCATCTGCTGAGTTAGGGCATGATTGCTCACCAGCAGAAATTAATGGTAAACTCCCACTGAGTTCAGAAAGAGCAAGATTAAATCCCTGGTTTCTTTCCTCCCACAGGTTCCCTAGAGAAGTTGACAAATCACAAAAGTTAAATGACTATTTTTCACTTAGGAATAACAGTGAAAAGAAATGCACACTACAGTCAATGCACATTTCTTTTCCTATTCCTTGACCAGGCTTCTGATTTTTATGTGGAAAACTTAACAGGATAAACACACACATACACACAAAAACCCTCAAGGTACAATAAAACCTGACCAACACATAAAGCCTGTCTTTGCAAAGCAGACACTTGTGCCTTTAGGATACTTTTAAAATCATACTAATTGAACTGAGAACTGCTCCCTCTCCCCCTCATTGTCACTTCCATCACGCCCCCTTTTCCAGCCTAATCCGTGCATTTACTATGGGGATTGCCAATGTGGAACGTCCCACTGACCTTGGCAATTGGCAGCTGGGATCAATCACTTCATAAAATCCTATGTGTCAGCTAGAAACCAGTTGTGTTTTTTAAGATAGTCAATCTGCTAAAGAGCTTAAGTCATGAATCCATTCAAAACACTAGAAAAACAAACTCATTTGGATGAAATGTTACTTTATGGCTGATTTTTTTTTTTTAATGGTTAATAAGAGAGAGGAAATTCTTCTGCGTCACGAGAAGCTGCTTGCAGGCTCCAGTGTTTGTATACTGGTTTATAGAGGGGATCTCTTCACTTACTGATGGAGCTTACCACAGCTACCCCTAATCATGACACCCACATTAGCAACATGCACACAGCACATAGTTCCCAACTTTTTTCAGACAATTAATCTGACCTAAATATGAAGTTAGTTATCAAACAAAACAAATGCAAACAACTCTCCATAGAAACTAGTATCAGACAGAACTGTCATCACTAAACACACGACTAAACAAATGAGACACTTTTTAACCGAAGGCTGAACTTTGCAGAATGAGATCAGCACAGAAAGTCATTCTTTCCATAATTATTTCCTCTTTAAAAGCAACATGTCAATGGATTTCTTTGGCCAACTTGCTCATTACTGAGACTGTATATTCTACTCTCTGCCCACAGGTAGAGAGTAGAGCACAATTTAAGTGATTTGTTAACTGTTTGCATACTTAATCCGTTCCACAAAAATAAGAGTTTCTCCATTCAACCCTTCGGATAAATCAGAATAAAATAATCTTAAAATATGCAGATCAAACATAAAACTTAAAGGGAAGAAAATAAAGAGAAGGAGTAAGAAATTAAGAAGGTACACTGAAGAGATAGAGAAAGAAACTAAAGAAAGAAAGAAGCTAACTGAGAACAAGTGAGGATAACAAAGAGATGACTCACTGGAGTCATGAGTCTTGAACGTGTAGAGGAGCCTGTGCAGGTAATTTACAGTAAAATCGGATCACAAAAGACTTTTACTACCTTGAATACATCGTAATACCTTATAGAAGTAGAATAATAAAGCAGAAGCTTGTCTCTTAAGACACCATTCACTCCTACAGCCATCTATAAGAACTAACTTATTTTCCAAGAATACAACTGTTAAGAAGTACAATAATAAAATATATTTCCATTCACAACCTGAGGGAAAGGATATGGTATTTTGCACATTTTTGCTATAAAATGAGAACACTGTGAAAGGTACCTTCTTACGGTACAATGGCACATTTCCTTTCTCACATAGACCAATAAAAGCATGTAGTGCAGGCAGGGTATCACATCTCACAGGTCCATGTGAAAGTTACTCTGAGGCAGCATCAAAGACTAGGTTAATTTGTCTTTAATAGATTGTACGTTCTACTAGACTTCTAAATTTTTCATGTGATTAGTATCTGCTGAGAAGGTTTTTTTGGATTGGACTCAGACAGGGAAAGCAAGGATTTAAATGTCAGACTTATTTTTCCAACTTCTGTCTGACAGAAATTTTGAGTTCTCCTGGTACAAACAGGAGGAGAAGGATTTGGGAGTAGTTAACTACTAGTTTCAACAGCAAGGAAAGGCACATATTTGTTTTCTCAGGGTATTCCTGATGAGGAAGGCAATAGGTCCAGAATTGTTTTGGCTTGGTGGTACTTCATCACTATTATAGTCTTTAAGTACAAGCCCCAAACAAAAACTTGAAATCCATCACTACTTAAACAAAGCAGTTCTTTCCCCTCATCACACTTTTATCGTGTTTATTACTTTAAGTTGGCTTCTTATTACCAATAAGTGAAAACTGCTTCTGGAAAGTGAAAGCAATATATGTTTAAATGCAACTGGGCTGTAGATTTTCCCGACTGTTCTCATATCTTTCAGTTAGGCTATAGGCGTTTATTTCTGGTTGAACAAGAAAGCTGTGAAAAAACAAAACATCACTCCCTCAGAGCTTAAGCTTTCTCACCTGTACAATAACAGCCAAAACAGCCTTCTCATAATTGGATGCTGGAACAAGTTTCAATCACACTTAAAGGCTGGAGATTGGAGAAAACTGCCTTACAAAGAACCGCAGCTATTTTCTCCTTGAGTGCTGTCCTGTCAGCTCAGGATAGAAGCTCAAAGCTGAACTCAGCTCCAGAGTACACAAACGATATATAGATTCACAATCTCATTCTAGTCTCATCTGCCCAACACCCTGAAGTCTACTTTGGACTTCTAATTTGAATTTACCATCATTTAATTGGCATTCAATTTGTTCAGGCACTTGACTAGGGACAGCGGAATGAGGGGGTAGGTGGGGAAAGGACATAAAAAAAAACCCACCCACAAGCCCAGGCTTCAAATTCAGCATCTTGACAGACACTGACTTGAGTTCTAGTAGATAACAGATGAGCAAGTCATCAACTCTAACAGGAGAGTTTCTTGGAGTTTAGGTCATTTACTGTAATGAAAGGTTAGTTCCTATAGAGTAAAAAAAACCTACCCGTAGGCACCTAGAATTAAGAGGTTTTTTCTGTGTGGCAGAAAAACAAGACTTCTTAAATACATGTAAATGAGACTACTTCCAGATTGCAGGGCAGATATACACTGTCACAGAGCTATGGGTCTGCCAACTACAGTAAAACTCTCTTCAAGCATAACTACCGATTTCATTTCCATGCAAACCAAGGCAAAAAGAAAACTTCCTTTTTTACCTTATTCATATAAGACCTATGTATAATCTGAAATAAGAAGTACCTTGTATTTAGGTATTTATCCGTAGTTATGAATTTATAGTACAGCTTTTCATGAAAAATGTTAATGTTTATTAAAAAATATCACATTTCAAATTATTTTTCCCAGATTTCAGTGCAATCTTTTTATCTTACTCTGCTTCATTTATCTATATTTCTAGCATACTTACAATATCACATCTATTAGAAGTGTCCTAAAATTAGCAAGCGCACCATTCTCCCACACAACACATCCCTACACCCGGTCTCAGAGACTCCTGGAGACAGGATTTTGTAGGAATCACTAGAAATGACCACCTGAATAGCTGATGTACTTTGGGCATATAACATACCCACTGACTTTTGCGAAAAAAACTTAAATTCCAGCTCAAGCTAAGTAATAGCAATGTCTTTGTATTAGTATCACCTGCACCATTTATCAAGTTGTATGACTTTTTGCTCTGCCTCTAAATCATACCCGATTTCTATTTTATTAGAGCTACAGATTATATCTATCATCATGCAAATACATGAACCACTTAATTGTGCATTAAGGGCACTGCAGCTGCACACCAAGCTACCTCCATTAAATTAGTTCCTCAACACTATACTGTTCTACATCATCCAGCAACAGCCACAGAAGGCAAGTAAAAATGTTTAGTTGGCACTGTCTTCAAAGTTGAAAACTTACTGATAATCATCACCCTGCAGGTGATGTCCCTCCTCTTACTATCACAGATCTTTCTCTATTGTCTTAGAGCTCAGGTCACAGCAGACATACCTCTTCAGGTTGAAGCTAAAGACCACATAAAAATGACCTCTTCCATCACTCCACAACCTCAACACAGTGCTGTCTTGTGTTTACAATTGAGGTCTTAAAAATAGTAAGAGAATATGTGACCTCTCTCCATACTCTGTGGGGCATGGAAATTACACCAGTAGAGAAGCACAGTTCAAGTTCAAGGAGTTGTGATGGTCTACACAAATGAGCAATGCATTTTTTCGTTCCAAAACACCATTCATATTGGTTTCAATAAAAAGTAAAGAAAGGAAAATTATATCAAGAAATCCAACATACCTGGCACCATTGTCCACATTGTCACATTGTTCATTTGAGAAACAACAAAATACAGAGGATTTTTCCAAACCATGACTTTGAGATGACTGGAAACAGACAAAAGACTTCTGCTTGGAATTCCTTACCACAAAATCATGCATTCTGAGAAGAAAATAGACCAACATGAAAAGAGTATGACAAAGTTAGAGCAAATTACCATTACCTGACTCAACTTCAGGAAAGGTCACAAGCAGAAAGAGATGTTCTATGGAAAAGGAAAATACACAAAAACTTCGAAAATTTTTCATCATTGGCAAAAGCATTAATAAATACGGATATAAAGATAATTTTAAGAAAATGAATGGGAGCAGTATTTTGCGGGGTTGCCGCTCTCTGCTCATCTCAGATGTGTTTGTTGTCAAACCGCAGAAAAAAGAGGCAACAGCTCATCTATTAAAAGCTATTTTAGTACTACAGCAACACTTTGCAGCTACTTAGGAGGTGTATGCAACATAATTGTCTGTGCACACAATCTTTTCCAAGATTGATAGTTTTCTCTAGGCTGAAAGATATACAAAATGCTTACTCTGCTGTGTTACAGCAACACATAACAGAGAAAAGTAAAACCATACATTCAAAGAGATCAACATCCTACTTTGGAATTGTTTACTGAAAGAGAAAAAAATGCAGCAATGTGTCTGCAAATACAACCTGCACGTCTGATTACAGCTATTTGTTCCCTTTTGTGTGCTGAACTGTTCTCAGGAGGTCAGCCTCCAAAGGTGAAATTTCATCCTGAGATTTGGATAAAAGTCGCCTTTCATTTGGCATCTCAGCATCACAATCATGCACCAGATTGCTCAGTACTTTAAACAGGCACAGGGAAATCAGGGAAAAGTTGAAGGTATTGCCTGTATTAGTAGATGTTGTGTAGTCCTGTTTAGTCAATATGGTCAGAATTTTGGAGGTATTTAATGTGCTTACCTAGTTTACTTTAGTTCGGCAGTAAAAGCCTAAGGCACTGTATTTTCCACAAGTCAAAAGAGCATTCCCATTTCCAATGATACTTAAAGCTATGAGAAATATCTCCAATTAAAGTTTTGGAGACAGCCAAATAAAGCAAAACAAAGAATTTTATTAACAATGCTCTCAGTGCACCAATCTTGTGGCCAGGTTCAAGCACACCCCGAATGAGAGGGACGAGTCAACATAACCACTCCCTCGCTCCTCCCATGCCAAGCCCTGCTCCTTTCTTCCTTAAAAGGTGATATAGTCGTCTTCTTGCAGTTCGTTGGTTGTTTTAACCAACCAATCAAGTTGTTTCCCTAGCCGCCCGGTTCCCTGGCAGTGAGCTCAGGCTGGTCTCACCACCTTACATTTTTCCCAGCTCGCCTTCGCACTGTGACAGTAAGCAAACAGAACTGTAAGTAACAATAAGTAGCAGTAAACAGGCAGAACTATAAGCAGCAGTAGGCATCAATGAGCAGCAATAGGTAACCCCAAGCAGAACTGTATGTAGCAGCAGCAATAAGCAACTTCAAGCAGAACCACAAGGAGTCCACCAGTCCCCAAGCACAAAGTGGCTCCCCAGTCCTTCAAACAAAATGGCCCCCAGGTGCCCCGACACAAGGCAGCCCCTGCTTGTAATAAAATCATCTTAATTATTTCCCACAAAGCCATTTGATCCTTATCTCTCTTCAAAGTTCTATAATCTTAATCAGTTTCAAAATTAAAACAACAAAGCTACACTTTTCCATAGTCCACCACTAATCACTCGCACTACTTATTGACACATCACTAAATATTGTATATATAGCACATGTACATACATATATTGTACACAACTACAGATACTAATATTGACTGCTTGTGTCTTACTCACTATAAGCAATTGCCTTGACTATAAACTGTCTGACAAACAGTTTACTCACCTGTAAAAATTATGGTTGTAATTCTAAGATATTTTACTGCTCACTCCATTTCTGCATCTAATCATGACTCTAAAGATTGCTACAAAAATTCATGCAATTTTATCTAACTGAAAGGGGGTGAGACTCTCAGACTTGGATATGGAGACACACAAAAGGTACTATGTAACCTGCTCAGTGAAAACTGATCATGAGCATATTTCTACCCCACAGAAAATCCAGGGTCATTTAAAGGAGCAAACCTTTAAACTAAAACTTATGCAGTTCACAGCCTAGAACAGCTCATGTTGCAGCTAACCAGGCAATAGCTTGCTCTTGGAGCTAATCCCTGAATTTGAACAGGTCTCCAGCAGGAAAAATGTTGGGTTACACTACCACAAGCACAGGCAGTATTTCTCAAGACAAAAATGCTGAAAGCACCACAAGAAAACCCAGCAATCCACTTACAAAGACTGTAAGATCATGCACAAGCAAAATACATGCTTGAGAACACACTCCAGGGTGTCTATCTGACATTCTCCTGTGCTGTAATTAACTGCTCACTGAAGTCTGCAATGTGTAGCCTGAGGCCTTCTGGAAGCGAAGTAATGAGACTTCAACAATGCACTGCATCACACACCATCAATATCACATTCTGTTAAATAAAGCTGAGAGAAGAGAACAGCACTAGTGCAAGACCAAACACATTCAGTTACTGGTTACATTTATTACCTAGTTGGCAGAACTCCTTACCACAAACAGAAGCTATCCTATATCCATGAGAAGTTTCACAGAATCATAGAATCTCAAAAGGTGAGGAAAACAAGAGGGGAACAAAGTTATTTTTAGAATGATACATTACCAACATAGGTTAGCAAAAGGAAGCAATTACTTCATCACAGACCAGCAAACACAGGAAATAAACTGTTTTAAGAGCCAAATGAACAAAAGCATATATACATGAAGGAGACAGCTTATAGAAGTATATTACAGATGTGTAAAATCATAAATGCATTTTGTAGGCAAAGCAGTAAGAGCCCTTGAAGCACGCTGTACGAAAAAGCAGTGATACCCTGTAGCAGATTTGCCTAAAGCAATCTTAAATTGCCCCTGGTGAAAATACCAAGCAATGAGTTTGGCAGCATCCTCTCCTAGCACATGGCAAAGTCTGAAGTTCTACTGCACATTTCATTTTTTTTCTAGTGGTTCTTCTCACTTCATATGACATTTCATAACCAACTTTGAGCTTCTACAGTTCCAAAAAACAGGTCATAATATGTTCAGCTAGGATCTAGTTGGACCTAGTTGCTTTACTTGAGCCTGAAAACTGTAAAAGTAGAGAGAAAAATATCACCATGCAAAACACACTTCATCCTTCTAATGCATTTCCTTCTTGGTATGACATTTCTCCACTTTCAGCATAGATTACTTAGACCATGATCAAGGTCTATTGTCAGTAGTTCTATGTATCTAATAACCCACATAGCACATCAGTGTATTATCCTATTTATATTAGTCTAGAAATCACTTCATGATATTCAGGTAATGGTTTATGCTATCTGTGGATAGGGAAATATACTTGGTCCACCAAAAGTTCTTTCAAGATAAAAGTTAGCCCTTCAAGGTAGTTGGAAAAGTTAAAATTTCGCTAGACTGATGCATTGTATCCTGGGACTGTGGCTTTTAAAAACAAAACCAAATAAACAAGAAAACTACACAAAGAGGGCTACCCTAGAATGATTTACCATCTCATGGAAGTACAGCCTTCCAAACAGACGAATCCAGGATTTCTACCTCAATTTCACTGAATCCAGCGACAAACTCAGGCAAGACTCATTTCAGAGAAATCAAACAGGCAAACTTGATTGACAGTCTCTTCACAGTTGTGAAGTTAAAATTTTTAAAAAGTCTTTGTAAGTCCACTCAAGTTTAGCATTTAAATCCACGCTAAGCTCCACCATGTAAAATGAATTAGAAATTCTAGGGGAAACATACACCTTTGTGTGCATGTGAGATACTTACCTATCTTAGCAAAACACGGGTTACTAACACTATATAAAAACAAGAACACTATAGGTCAAGTCCAAGACAGATTGAAAAGCTGAAAGAAAGTATTATTCACGTCATCTTGTGAGAAGTTCTTTATAAATACCATGGACTGGCAGGAAGGACGACAAAACATGCACTCTTGGCTGTCTAGACTGAGTTTGAGACAAACCAGCCACATATGCTACAAGAACGAAATTTCCCAAAAGCACTGGAATACAGTTAAATTAAACAAACTGATAATAAAAACAAGTTGGTTCATTCCAAACAGATGTGATTTCCAAATTTTGTCTTACTAGATTGTGCAGGAACAGAGCAATACTCCAAATCCTCATTATAGCTGGAGATGAGAAAATGGTGGGGGCTAAAGGTCCTCTTCATACACTCCAGTGTCTTCAAGGCTTCTAGATTAGGATATCATAGAAAGAGTACCTCAGAATCATTATGAAATCCAACTCATAGTCTGGGAAATAAAGTGAACTTGGATTACAGTTCAAGAGAGTTTGAAGCATGAGGGTTTCATTTGCAAAAGACTGGAATCTCTTCTGTTTCAGAAGCTCTTCAGGTTTTAAATTTACATTAGAGCTCTGGCCTCTACAACTTAGTTTTCATGACAAAAAAAAGAAAAAAATATCACAGTTTGGTTGTTTCTTTTCATGGGCATCAGCAACGAAAGTTTAAGAACAAATTAAAGTATGAGAAACCATCTAATACTCTCATCTTTTTCCTTTTTCTTTTCTGTAAACTAGGCAGTTCAGCATTGTAGTTGCTCACTGTAACCTGATAGCTAGAAAACACCCAACTCCATCTTTAATAAATTTAAAATCTGGCTAAGAATATGTTTCCCTCAAGTACTGCTGAAGGGTGGAACTAATGTCCTGCTGCACTGAATGCAAGGAGAATGCCTGCCAGGCTCTGCATAACACTCGTCGGCACCATCAGCCAGAGGCAGAAATGCAGCACTGCAGAGAACGTACGAGGATTTCCCCTATTTCAGGATCAGGCACCAGAGTTTGGGCCTGGCCTCACCAATGACTGCACCACTAAGCAGCTCCAATTAAAACTCTCAACACGAGCTGCAAAGCATGAGTGCAAGTTGCATACATCATTAATACTCCTCCTCACCATGTGATAACAAAGGTGTCACTGTTCAAAAGTTTTTTAAAAAGGACTCACACTAAGTCCAAGGCTAGGTATGCAACTTTTCCTCAAAATGATCTGAAGACTACAGAGGGTCAAGGCTGCTCTCAGTCAGAAGGTGTCTAATTGAGCTGTTTGTAGAGCCACAGAAACCTTCTTCTTAAAAAAAGCCAATAGGCAAGGTAAAAATGGCTGCCAGCCACCATTTTTGTTAGCATCAGACAGCACACAGTTGTTTTGTATTTTAGAGGATCAATGAATACCTTAATAAAATGAGCCTAGGAAATAAGGTCTAATGGTAGAACTGTTTGTGGACTGTGTACAGTGAAGGTCAGACATGTTTACTACAGGAGAAAAAGAAATATCAAGGTTACAGGTTTGTAGTGGAAGGGCATTTCAAGGAAAATCAAATCTTCTTTTCCTTTTAAATCAAATTTGAATGGATGCCTTCTTTTCCCAAACAGGATCCCTCTTTCTCCCAGAAGAAAATTTCCCTGAAGTCTCAGCAGCACACAGAAAATATATTAGTATTTTAAACATGTGCTGAAGTGATTGCCTTCAGACTCTTTAGTCACTGAACTCTACATTAAAATCAACTGAATTGTTTAATCTGAGCCCCACAGCAACTTTACAGGCTCACTTGCATTAACCCACAACCCTGTAGAGAAAAAAGCTACCATGAATCTGGCTCCACAAATGCTCACATGCCATAATCATCAATAAAACCCAATCTTTGAACACGTATCTCTACTTAACTTTTCACAGGCTTTTCCTCATTGGAGAACATTATATGATAGTGTCTGGGGTCTTTACTGGCAAGTGTCGGTATTCATTAGCAATAACAGAAATGCTGTCGGGAATTACCTTTGATGGCTAAATCAGCACTCTGCATCACTGAAATACACTGGCACGATGCTCTGAAAATCCCATCTACAGCTAGAGCTTTATTTTCTGCCATATAAAGCAATTCACTGCACTACCATCACACTTGACCTTCTGTCCTGCTGCTGCCAAGCCCATTGTAGAGTTTTATTCATAAAGCCAAAAGAGCTTCATCAAGAGTTATAGGTTTGAAATCTGTGTATACAAAATGGCAGTCATCTAGCTTATTTTGTTGCTGATTAATTTGCCTAACTCTATATAAAATACATATTACTCAGATGATTTTTTTCAGTTTCTTCTGTATACACATCTACCTTAAATGACCATTTATAGCTCTTTCATGCTATGCACTGAAGTCCTCCTTCCCTGATTTTCTCTCATGTATGAATGAGGTGATCTTTATCTCCATTTTCCTTCTGAAGCAGCTCAGAAGGAACTCTCCCCTTTCCCTGTCCCACTTCCAACAATTTCCAGCAAAAGATTTTTCCAAGTATTACCGTCGCTTACGTGGTACATCATGACCAAACTTATAATGCAGAAAGAGTTAAAAACCAAGAATGTTAGTTATCTATATTTGCCTATAGAACATGTGTGGTACAGAAAACAGTAAGAGTGGCAACTCTTCATACAGAAATAAAAAGCAAATGTTAAATGGCAACCCAAAAGGTAGATCCTATATCCTATAAAAAGGTAGCCCAAATGTAGTCAGGTACAAACTTCACTTCAGGGGAATTGTTCCCACACCCACAAAATCATAACTTGGCTCAAGCAGCATCTTCACCATGACAGAAATCATCACCATCATAAAAGAAGTCAAATGTAAATTTAGCCTGGTTATTGTGAAGTTAAAATTAGTTCTCATTAGAAACATAGGAATCATGTTCTGTAGGGAGATCATGTTCTGTAGAGACACATATGTGTTGTACAAAACCATTCAACAAATTGTGAACCTGGAATGCTTTTGGGTGCAGATGAAAAGTCTCTGATCTCTCATATTTGGCTGCTTTTTCTAGTTCTATGACCCAAACCATTACTTCCGTCTGCAAACCTGGCTTCCTGACCTACACATCTAGGTATATTTTACACTCACTGAGACCTTTGTAGATTGATAAACAACCAGAATTATATCATTTTTTTCATGTAGCAGCCTACATAGCATATAAAATCATTAGAGCCGCAAATGTTTACACACTAACAAGGTTTTGTTTATAGTGTTAGGCACTAATGAGCTTAGGAAGTGGTTAAAACCAGAAGAATCTGCAGTTTACATGTGTAACATACCTTATGTGTTCGTCCCTTTATCAATCCCTTTAATAAAACTTGAACCTTACAGTAAATATTTACATATATGCTTCAAGTAACATATATTTTGTAGAAATCATTCTAATCACAGGTAGAAAGCTAAGTATGCTGCAGAATGAGGCCTAAAAGAGTCAGATAAATACACCTAAAACCAATAGCTTGAAACATAACATCAAAAAAAAATACATCTTAAGAAACTGGATCCCATAACATCTAGTGAAAGAAAACATCCCAAATCACTAGTTCACATAGAGTCCATATCACAGGGAAAACTGGGACAGAATTTCTTTTTTTTTAACAGAACTTATTTATTTTAATATTTATTTATTATACAGAACTAATTTACTATGTATACATTGTACCAACGAGTAATTTGAACTGTTATAACTATGCTTTTGTTTCAGTTTTCAACTGTTGCAGTTCAGATTCTCATCTTTGGTTCTCCTTTAAATTATCACGTATTCTTTATCAGAGATAATGTTGTTAGCTAAGAAATAGAATAGTAATTTGAAAACTTGATAGCAAAAGCACCATTTCCTGTAATCAAAGACACAGCTTAACCTTTAAAACACAAGTTAAAGTAACTAAATCGTGTGGGCTTTGTGTCATGAAAAGAATAAATTTGCTCTTGAGTCCTTGACCAAGTCCTAAGAACTTTCTTGGCAAATAAGCAGTGATAAATTTGTCATAATTAGTTGTTCAGAAAATGCAGTGGCACTAAATATTTTACCTCACTGTCTGTAGGCAGTGACACTTAAATCTCAAATCAAATGCTACAGCAGACCTAAGAAGCTTATATTCCCTAGAAGAGTACACTTCAAATATCTGCCATTGGATGATATTCACTGTCTTACAGCCAAGACTTGCATGCAGTCCTACCTCCCTTGTTTTCTTCTAGTGCTTACAATGCACAGAATTTGCTTATAGTTCATGTTTCCCAGAAACAGCCATTAAAATAATACAATCCCTTGCAAGACTTGAATTATCCCCATGCTACCTGGAGCTTTGTGCTCAGCAAACCGTGTGTCTTCTTCAGGACTCAGATGCTGAATGACTGTCAAGCAGCACGACCAGTGCCACCCTTGGGTGCTGGGTGCCAGGGTTGCTGTTCCAAAGGGAATTTTAGGAACAGTTACAGGCAAAGTTGGTAACCCATTGTAAATATTACTGCAGTATACATGAGCTAGTAGCCTATAAATCCCTTCTCAGTGACACATCCCTAGGGGAAAAGGCATGCGAGCTTCCATATGGTGGTGATATATCATGTGATTTTTTTAAAGGCATACTGTAACTTGGACTTATTTACTGCTCTCTCTTTTCGTATCTGTAAACACAGAAAAGCTTAAAAGGTTACATTCCTTCCTACTCCTTGCTATGTTATTTAAACCAAACAGAGTTTAGCTACATAAACATCCGAACTTAATTCTTGTTACTTTCTCTTTTTTCTTCTTCAGAAAATAAAATACCCAGATGTGTCTGACTACTTAAAAGGGAAGCTGAACCATCTCATTTTTCTGCCAAAGTATCAGAAATAATGACAGCTAAGAGTAAGGGGAGAATTTTAAAAACCAGAACAATTACAAAAAATTAAGTATGCTGAACATCTACCATACCCTAAATAGTCATCCTCTATCTGCCTCCACACGTAACAAAACACAAAATAAACTAAAATACTACTTACTTTTGGGTTAATTCACAAAAGAATTTGAAGGACACCAGTCAATTTGCACAAATCATATCTAGGAAAAGACACATATAAAATGCTGTTTGAACATATGCTAACAAATAAAATTAAAATATTCAAATTTTCTTTTTACTTTCCCCCCACACCTCTCTCTATTACACTCACACAGATTCAAAGAAAAATGGCAGATTCCACAAATAAGAAAATTAAATAATGGGACAGATTCAAATCCCCCTTCTTGCCACTTCCTTTCTTCAAAGCAAACAATTTGGTTTTTAATTTATTTTTCTTTCTTAATTTGATATGGTGATGTAATAGTAGCAGTCTACTAGAGCAACAGGAGACACAAGAATCATAGGAAAATTCAGGTTGGAAGGTACCTCAGAAGTGCTGTGGTCCAACCTCCTGTTCAAAGCAGGGTCAGCTCTGAAGACAGACCAGGACGATCAAGTCAAGCCCTGCGCACACCCAAGGATGAAGACTGCACAGCCTCTCTGAGCAGCCTGTCCTGTGATCTAACTGCCCCAGGATTAAAAAGTTGTTCCTTATGTCCACTTTGAACCTATCACTTCAATTTATGCCACTGTAAAAGGTCTGTCTCCATCAATAATCTTGTCTTCACTAGAAGGCTGCCTCAAAGCTGTGTCTTTCTATGCTGTAGAAGGTAGTTCCCTCAGTCTCTCCTCACAAAACAAATGCTTCTAGCACCTGGTCACATCAGTGGGTCTCTGCTGGGCTCCCACTTAGTGATGGCATTCCACTGTTGCTCAAAAGTGTATATAGTGTTCTAGATGTAGCAGGGACACCTTCCAGTACATAAGGTTACACAGAGCCCCATCCAATCTGGTGTTGAACAGCTCCAGGCATGGGGAGTCCACAACCTCTGGGCAACCTGTGCCAGTGCCTCACAGAAGGAGAGGGCAGAACTTGTTCCCATGCTCTTTGGACACATAGGAGCCAACTGTTCATTCTGCTCTCCTTTCAAGTGAATCAGAAACTTCATGTGAGGAAAAAACACAGGTATTTCGTGTGAGCAGCTGACTAGTGACACACAAATCATAGCTGTCTTGGCTCTGTTGACATGGAGTGGATATCCCTGACAACTAAGAGAGTGATGATAAGATGGAATACAACGGTAAGAAAGGAATGTAACAATGGCCCTTATTTAGGTGCAGATCAAGAATTTGCTTGGTTTTATTTTCCATCCCTGGTGGTACAAGGCAATAGATTTGAGCCAATGAATTTATTTTTCCCTTGTTCAGGTAAGGTGGTTTGAGTTGAGACCAGATGTTTTTAATCAGTCATCCTGGACCATGAGATTGTGCAAGGAATTATAATTTTGAAGAGGCTGTAGAATTAATTTTTGAAAATAAGAAAGAATGCAAAGCCAAGGACCCTGACTCTCATGCTCTAGCAGTTCACAGAGGAGAGGGAGGATGATGCACAGCTACCTATTCTTTACTCTGCCAAAGGTTACAGTCCCCACCACAGAAGGGGCAAAACGGGTGGCATCTCTACTCCTCATCTGAGGCAGTTAAGGCTGTCATATTAATGGAGTTGCTATCAGTTCCAGTTAACATTACTATGTGAAACTGAACTAAAGCAGCAGAGAGCTCTGATTCATGATCCCTGCTGAAGTTAAGCGCAGTGGCTAAAGATGTGGCCTCCCCCACAACTCCTCAGCCAATGCAGCTACATCTCACAAGGATCGTGAGTCAGAGTCCAGAGGGAGATGGGAATAGATTAAGAAAAAAAGTAATACAGGAAATAGGGAAGAAGAAAGAGAATAAAGTAGTGAGTGCAGGAAAGAGCATTAGCAGACAGAAAAAGGGTTATTAGTGTACCAAGAGAAAAAAAAAGGATAGGAATTTGTTAGGGTATTTCTCAAAAGCCTAAATTTAGGAGGAGTAAGGAGGCAAGGCACCTCACATCTATTAATACCACCAAGTTATTGATTACCTTTGGGCTTGATCTCAAAAAGAGCCAGTAACAAGCTGTTTGAATCAATTACAACTACAGAATTCTATAAAATGCAGCCAGTAAACTAAGTGAAAATACTTCCATCTGGGATTTGGATATTCCAAGCTCCAGGATGCAACAGGGCTACACCCTAAAGAGTTAATAACGTCAGTATGGAAAAGATTATTACCTGACTGGGCAATTAAGTGTCCAAGTGATGCACTAGAGGAATTGGCACCTCCAAAGTATAAGGCAGCGAGAAATCGCTTGTTCAGAAGAAAGGCAAAACCGTTCTCTCTTGAGTTAACAAATGATAAATTAGCAGGTCAAGGGAAAATCCTTCCATTGAAATGATTCAAAAGGTGTACAGGGACCAAACATGGAAAAGGCATCCGCCTGCTTCAGGCTCTGCTCAGTGAGTGTAACCTGAAGACAAAGACTTAGCGAAAACCAGAGACCTCAGTTATAAATGCTGCCAAGTATTTGCCAGCTTGTCAGTTGAGTCCTACAGAGTAAAGGAAACCATTAAATCTCAATTAAGTGCTGCTTGGAGAATATGTTGGGGTTTTCTTCTTTCCCTTCTGTTCAACTGTATCTACAAGTTTTCGTATGTGTCATCTGTTTAGGATTTGTAAATAAATATTTACTGACTTGTAGCTTAATTTTTGTTGGGAATTATTCCAAGGAGGGCTGAGCCCTAAGGCATTCCTTTACTTGGGAATGGCCATCCTGAAAATTTGTGCCATAGATAATTGCAAGGTGACCACCACACCATACAGGCACACGGTTCTGTGTCTCTGCACGCAACAGGCTCTACTTGAGTCCTCTAGCAAAAGGAGCTTACAAGGAAAAATGTTTCTTTGGGGTGAGCACTGGGGGCCAGAAGAGTTCTTGGGAACGTGGAAAGGTAATGACTCTGTATTTCAAGGGTTTCATGGGACGTAAAATAGTGATAAAGATTAAAACAATGTGGTGAGAAAGGGAGAGACTTATGCCACGTGCTGCAGGAGAACTCAAAAACTCTCTGTCCTTGATGGTGCTCAAAGTTGGTCTAAAGCCGAAATAGTCCAAAGAAACAGAATTATCCTTTCAGCATTACAGCAGATGAAAATCAAGGCCAGAAATGAGAAAATGGGAGGCAGCTAAAAATTAAGATAATAAAGAAACCAAACAGCAATCACAAGAAGCAGAGCACAGGAGGTGATTGGGACTGACAACCACAGTCAGTAGCCTGAGATGAAAGGACGTAAACAGCAGAACAGAAGCAACTTTCCAAGTCACACAGCTTGTAAGTCATACTGCAAAGACTGATCCTTCTGACAGTTTGTGCAGCATCCACAAAGCAACCAAAGACTGCCAGGTATCTGTTTTATTCTTCTAGCTGAAAGGAAGAAACTTCATCTATTTTCAATGGTGTATACTAGGCAGTGTATCAAATTACACTATATTTTACTAAGAATTTTTTTAATTATTCCAGCAATGAACAGCCAGCAATGACAGAGCTTCAAAGAGCAGAATGGTTTAAGTCTCCTATAGAAACATTTGCTACATGTCACACCTGTGCCAAGAAGAGGATTGAGATCTTATGTGGTGGGAAATGAGGCAATTATTGTTCTCATTAAATTACTTTGGGCCAGGACATCCCAAATCCTCAGGAAACAGTTCACTTAAATGTGGGGATGATGACACGTTCAGCACTAATCTCTCAGGAGGAGAATAAGAGAAACCTCAGCATCAGCAGATGGGCAATGGAGGGAGTAGTGAAATAATTCCCAGATACAGTCCCATTCCTTAAGCTCTCCATAGAAAATATCCATAGTAGTACCTTGGAGTATGACAGCTGAGAGTACAGCAAGAATGTAAAGTCACTGTGTCACATGTTCAGTGAGCAGAGTTAGAGCAAGGCAGGCAATCGGATGCTGTGACTCAGTTGATTCCAGATGACCCCTGCAGTCACTGTCAGATATCACTCTGCTTGAGCTAACCTGCCAGCCCCCACTTTTATGTCTCTGAGTCTTTTATAAAGATTATGCACAAGCTGAATAGATCACCACCAAGAGCCAGAATAGCAAGATATAGCAAGAACTGAATGCTCACCTACCACCTCATACATACATCTTCAGAGTATGAATGAATGTTGGTAGGAAGTAGCTATTCTCTTTCTTCTGGTAGTTTCTGAATGGTATAATAGTCTTGTTTCCCTTCCAGAAAGTGTCTTTTGTTCTGACAGTGAATTTGTATAGACAAAGCAGTGACACTTTTGTACAGGAGGCTCTTAACATTTGGGTAGTTCAGAGGCATGACCGGGAAAATAAAATTCCTGCTCAGTAAGCATTAGCCCTTTTCCACTTCTTTCCTTTCTAAAATTTATGGTCACTTCTATCCACCTTTCATCTGCACAAGGAAAAAAGTGGAAAAAAAAAAATTAAGGAAAGAGCCTTTTCTTATGTTCTTCACTTAAACAAAACCAGGCTTTCACATTCAAAGAGATTCATACTCTACCACCAAGATAATAGTTGAGATGCAAGTCCAAAAGTGTCCCTGCTGTGTGCTGAGCGTTCATGGGTGGTCAAAGCTGTAACTGAGCTGCCTCACCATGGTACAGCAAGAATTCAGATTTATTTTATGCAATTGGCATTCTATTCATACTTTTTGGTCCACTGTATCTCAGAGTGTGTTACAGAGTATTTAATCACAACATGCTGTACCTACAGCACAGTTCCACCAGTCATTTAACATATGAAAGGGGATAGAAGGGAGAGAAGATGAGAGAAAAAGGAAAAGAGGTGGCTTGGTTTTGGAAAATTTAATTCTCACCTAACTAAAAACATTCAGGTGTTCTGATCATTGTCTTCCTCCTATTTCTAACTCGAATAAAAATCTTCTCACTCATTGCACCTTTTCTCAGCATCTCAGTTCATAATGTTTGAAAGTTAACCCTTGCTTTCTAATTCCTAAGTTGTTTACCCACAGCATGAATTCCCCACTAAAGTCACTTTCTCTTCTTAACTGCCTTAATGTTTCATAACTGCCCTGTCTTAATTTTAAACTGCTGCAACTAAGCCCGTCTAGCAAGCAAACATACAGTCCAGGTACATAAAGACTTGTTCTCTCTTCATGCAAACCTGATCTCTCCCTTGAAAACACCAAGTTAGAGGATTTTACAAATATCTATGGTAGCTTCCTATGCAATTTGTCTTTACATTTTGGTCTGTAACCTAAACTGCAGCTCTCCAGAATAGGTAAAGCTTTCCTATCCGTGCCTTGTAGCATGCCAAGTACATTGTCAGTACTTGACAAATAATTGCTGCCTCCACAGATTATTCTTCTTACCAGATAACAGATCACTGAGAACTGCAGAGCCCCAGGAATTCAGCCCAGCAGTTAATGAGCAAAGTCCGGAAAAAGCAAATGAGCATTTTGATGAAAGCTCATCTCTCTCTCAGCTGCTTCTGGAACCAGAAGCAAACAAAGAAACAGAGGAAAAAAACCCCACATTTAAATAACTGCAGCCAGCCTGAAATCATTCCTTCCACAGCAGATTGGCCTCCTCTCCAGTTAGCTTGGCCTCTCTTCCAACACGTGGATGTGGGCTCAAAGGTGAAGAAATATGTCGGCTGCAAACCTGTAGTGGTGGTTTATTTAGTGTATTTCCATCAAGGCACTTCAGCTTTGCTCCTTTTTTTTCCTATAGGAATATATTTTCATTTAATAGTACCAAACATAATGAGAAATGAATGGTTGATCAGACACATAAAAACCTAGAAAAGACAAAATTAGGAGAATAGAAAAACCAAGTATGACACATATAAGAGATTTGAGATCATCAAGGAACAAACTCCATTATTGCTAATCACTCAACGCAAGTGCACTTTTACATGTGCAGAAACAATTTCATATATATGTATAAGTTCCTCTTACAGGGGACAGATTTGTCCCTGTAGCACAGAAGAATGGTGTGCTGTGATCTTCATTTTGTGGCCTCTTAACAATACTAAAAAAAAAGGAACACTTATTCTGAACTTTCAAGATGAAGTTCTCTTCTAAGCTTAGAATTGAGCTTATACAAGAGAAGTGCTCCTGTCCACGTTCTCTGATCGGTACCAGTATTTCCAAGGCAGCTATGTCCTATCCAGAGGTTCAGTCAGCATGAACCAAATACCAAGACTTTTCAACACACTGACACATCAGATTCCCCAGAACCTCATTAGAATTCAGAGCACTCCCCCTGCAAAGCTCCCTTTGCCCTCCCTCTGGATTTGACAGATGAGAAGGAGCACGAGATGCCAGTGCCCAGAGAGCAGGGGAAAAGGGCTGGCACAGCCATGAGAGGGTAAGGAGGGTCAGGGCACACAGAAAGTCTTGTTTACCTATGGGTTGCCAGGTGTCTTTAAACTCTGTACTGTGTGGTACAAAGGCAGGTTGCTTGCTTTCCATCAAAATCACTGTAACATACTTCTATTCACAGCCATGTAAAAACAAAAATATTCTATGGAGCCACAAGCACACAGAAAACTGTCTGTTTGAACAGTTTGTGTGGTTCCCTCTAGAAGAAGACAATACCTCTGGAGGATGTTCACTCTGCCTGCTGTTCAGCCACATCATGGGCAGCTCCAACACATGCAATTAATGACAAGAATATTACTAGCAAAAATGCTTCCTTCTTGCTTTTTTCTGCTTAACTTGCTTGTTACTTAGAGCATGCATCTAAGTATTTTACAGATTTAAGGAGACCCTTCTCACTCAGTCTATTCTCCATCACAATCATGATCACCATTATTGTAATTGCATCACCCCCAAAGGAAAAACCAATTAAAAAGTGTTTTTATGGATAGAACAAGATTATCTTAATTTAGAAGAACCCTGATTTCGTTATTATTGCACAATAGTCAATAAAGAGATAACTATAGACTTAAAGTCACCAACTGGAAGAATCTCAAGTAAACATAAGTTCACACCAATCCCAAACCCTTATGGTTTACAGAATAAAGGGCAGTCAAAGCATTAAATCCATCCTTTCATCTTGTTTATCCCAAAGAGAAAATTATATATTTCTATCACAGAATCATACAATCATAGAATATCATAATAAACAGGAACAGCTGTAAGCTGGAAGGAAGTAGCATGCAGTATTTCAGACGTAATGAAGCTTCAAAAGTTTAGTTTGGTGAAGGCTGTTCCATACAACCGTATGTGGCTGAATTTTCCAAACAGTAACAAACAGCCAGTGAAGTGAGTTTGTATTTGGATACGCTTGGCTCAGCAGGCTGTGGTTTAGCCCCATAGGTAAGCTCAGATTTGACATGGGCTAAAACAAAATAGTCCTTGGCAATCAGTCATGGTAACTGAAATCATACTCTTGGAGGACTGGTTAAGAGGGTCCGGATCCAATTCTTCCACAGTCACTGCATCTGGAACAGAGCTGGTCTGTCAGTGCCCAGCTCCATCAATCCTATGTGTCTGATTTGTCTGAGTTTCACTAAAAAAACAAAGTAAGGGAGCCCTGAGGCATACAGACATAAATAAAAAAACACATTCATGTTTCCAACTGTCCACACTTTCTCAGGAAAGTTGCACCTATGTTATATTACTCAGCATGTGGTTTCAATTGTGACAACAATGTGCATTTGTTCAACTGTGTGCTGGCTGCGAACTGCGCTGCGAGCTCTGGTTAAATACAGCGTGGCCTGTGACTGCCTTTCAGGGTCAAGTGTCTGGCTTGTGCCTGCTACGTTCTGCTCAGTATAATCTTATAGATTGCCCAAGCAGCACACCCAGATTCTTTGATGTTCAGGAAGGCATACAGTGTACACACACTGTGTATTTTTCATAAGGTAGAAGGTCCAAGAAAGAGGGTACTAGGGAGTGAGCGAGCAAGCAAGCAAGCAAGAAAAGAAACAGTATCTATCTAGGTCTTTCCATTTCCTTTGCATTAGATTTGCTAAACTAAATAATGATTTTACACTATCCTCCTAAAACTGCAGTTAAGTATTTTTCACTCATTTTTACTAACAACTGCTCGCTCATGAAAGTTGTCTTGCCCTGCAGAACTGTTTGACTGACTATCATCAAGGAATTTTTTTAAAAATACTTGCTATCACCCAGTTTTCTGATAAAACATTGGTGGTTTCAGATTTTTTTCTTATCCTCATGGATTCAGGATATTGTCAACATTTTTACTAATAGTTGCTGTATCTTTATAGTGGGGAGACGGCATAGAAGTCAAGACGCCCCATTGAAAGGTATAGCCAATGTATAACTTCAGTGTAGAATTCAGCAAGAGAGAAAGTCTGCATCACTAGCCTGCTAGGAAAAGAGTTTAACTCTTGTTTTCCAAGTGTTCTCTACCTCTATCTTACACCTTTCCTAATCTAGGTAATGCTTTCTAATGAAGTTCCTCTATACACTCCCTTATAAACATCCATTTAACTTACTTTTAATTTTTTGCAACTTGTGTTTTGAATGAAATCTTGTTGCAAGGCACTTGGCTTCAAAAATCTCTTGACCTCACATTTTGGAACAGGGACCTGAAATTAAACAGGGAGATGACCAGCATATGTGACAGCATAAATAAAAACAGCACTATAATGCCTACTCAGCAAAGAATCAAATTAAACCTCTGCCTTCTCTCCCAGCTATGACACTTCCTAACTAGTAAATTCACGATGCTTTTTTTAACCCTTTCAGTCCCAAAAATAACCTCTGAATGTATCCTTCTCTGATGCATCATGAATGGTCATAGGGGAAGAAGTTCCTAAAACAATTAAAATTTCAATGAATGAAGCCATTAAGAGCTTCTTAGAAAGAAAGAAAAAAAAAAGAAAAAATATTTAACATTTTATGCCTGTCTCTGTTATAAAATATTCCATACTGTTCTTCCTACCCTGCAGGTTTTCAAGCTTCATGTAGTTGCTTCAATGGAACCATACTTTACCATCACAGCCCTTCCTCTCCTGGTGCCAATTAAGAAGCTGTACATAGATGGTTACACAAGTGATGATCAAGGAGCTCTGTTTACATTTAGACTTAGACCAAATATTTCCAACTAAAGCCTCAGAGAAGAAGAATAAGTTTAAAGGTTTGTTTACCTCAGAAGAATGTCCTCTTTGTAACAGAGGGGTTTTTTTACTTCAAGAGCCTTGAATATAGAGGCCAAGTAGAACGCAAGCTCTTATTTTGCTAATGTTCCTGTACTCTTGAGATGCAAGAGAATAAACTTGAATCATGCTGAAATATAAACTGTACCAACATGAGATTTAAAAAACCCTAAAACCAAAAACACGCACCAGGAGAGGGCAGAAAGGGAAAGATCCAAGATGAAGAATCATTATTAATACAAACATATCCACTGATTGGGATAACATATTACAGATAAACCCTCCGAGTAATGAACAGTTTGCACATGCAGATGGTGGGTGTTGACATGACCTCTGATACTGATGGTAACAGGGCACCCAGATTGCTCTTGCACGGGGTGAGGTGACTGGGCACAGAGTTAGCATTCAACCAGGTTGAAAGATTAATGTCTAGTGATTGTAGGAATCTAAGTCTTTCTGTTATTCCTATTGCTTTAACAGATGAAAAGAGTAGATATAAATTAACGGGTCTTGGCATATCCAGCAATACTGTCACTCAGCCAAGCAAAGAGTTTTAAATAACCCAGAGCTGTGCCTGTGGTTTCTTTCTTTCTAGGTGTCTTGTTACACACCACAGCCAGGCACTGCTGCATCTGAGTTTAAAAAGGAGCTGTGGCACACTCGGCAATTTCTGAACGTCGGATTTCAGTACCCAAAAAAGGGATTGAAGAGCTTTAGTTTGAGACAGGGTGTTTTCTGATCCTAACTTGAAAGGAAGAGGTCAGATAAGGGCCTCAGAGATGGTGAGATTCTGGACAGTGGAATAGTTTTTAGCTTGGCATAAAAACTGATCTTGTCTTCAGAGGATTGAACTTCAATTGTCAAAATCAAGGGGGCACGTAATACCAGCAAGACAATAAAATGAGTTAACAGGGGCTCTCTGAAAGAAGCTCAGTGAATTTTTAGGGTGGAGTCCCATCCTAACAGAGGAAATCCCATTTTTAGGGACATGCCCTGAAAAAGAATCATTACTGATGTTTGCTAATCTCAGAGGATCAGAGTGTTCGGGCCATCCAGTCACGAGAGCTTTGACGGCACTTTGAAGAGCACTAGTGAGAACTTGGCAAGAGTCACAACCTCTGGAAATGGCATAAATTGTATCTTCATGTCATGCAATCGTCACAGTCCAGTCAACATACAAAGAGACTTAGAAGAGGAAAAGAAAGAAATAAAAGAGATACAGAGGGAAAGGTAATAGAGATTAGTGTTACGTCAGATTAACACAAGCAGGTTTATGTGGGTCTAATGGTTGGCAGGGTTGATCCAAAGCCTGTAAAACTGGAAAATGTTTCCCTGCTGTGAGGGTTTTATAGCCTCTCCTTTAACAAATCAAGCATTTGTGAAAAGTAAATATTGCAATTAGTGTATTTATTTGCTGTGCAAGTCTGTGGGTACTTCTTTTCTTGTGCATATCAGCACCACTAATAAAAAATATTTTTATATCTTCTGTAGCAGAAACTGACAAGAAGCAACAAGGCTGATGTGGTAAAGAGCATTTACAGTGTCTTAAAGAAAGAGGAGATATGCAGGAATATCAAATGAACCTTTCATTTTACCCCTGTACAGTTCTATTCCAGAAAATTTGACAGACAGATTTATCCCCTCCTACAGCCACAACAATAAATAGACACCATAGTTAGCCATGTCCATCCTAATGTAAATCCAAGACAACTTTAAGGAACAAACAAAAGCACTTTACAACACATATTTGTCTCCAAACTATAAAACCTTAATGTATCATAAGGTGAAAAAATATAATATCTAAGCAACTCCTGATAGACTTGGTCAATAAAGCTTGAAATGGTGTTTGTTATTCAACACATTGAATAACAGCTCTACATTTCATGGCCCAAGCAGTTACAGAGGTTTGTGCGGGTTTGGGTTTTGCCTTTTCACTTCCTGAAAAGTAAATTAGGAGTAATCATTCTTGACAGAAAGTGTATGAAAATTAAATCCATCTGCTTCTAATAAAATAAGAAATAAGAATATTTTGTTTGCTAACTACCCGTTATACCAAGCACTGATCCTTTTCAGTGAAACTGGTTCAGAGCAGTGGCTCAGAGCAAACCAACTGCCTTCCCCATGCCCTGGCTGAACAGCCAGGGAATCTCTTCTCCCTGGGCAGGTACCAGCTGAGCAGTTGCAGTTTACAGCATACACTTCCAGTCTGCATGTGAGCCAGGCAACATCAGTTTAGTGATTTGAGTCAAATTACTTTTCTCCAAAAGAAACATTTACTATTACTTAACTTTCAAACTGTAGCACTGCTGTAGATGCAAATGATTCTGCATCAGCTCATTTACAATCATATGTACATTAACAACTCCCAAATATAGTGTGCATCTCCATCTCTTCCTCTGGATTTTTCTCATATCTATTCACTTGACTAATAGGAAGTTTTCTGGCTGCACAATACATAAGGTACCTCAGCTGATGGTACAGCACACCTCATTTATATTAGTGCAGTGTTTTTCTTTGACAAGACAGACAAATCTCACTTTTAAGGTCTCTGTTATTGAATTACAATTATTTTTTTAAATGTTGCTGCTAATTTAGAAATTACAAAGCAGATACACGATCCTTGGCATCTCCATTTCCCTTTAGTAAGTTAAGAATGATACTGGCTCAAGAAAATTTGCAAAATAGCAATTTTATTTTTACTGTAACCCTCATGGTAATATCCAACAGTAGTCTTCCCTGCTTTTGGCATGTGAGCCTCTAGATTAAATCAAGCATTCCTGATAATCTAATCAAATATTTTAGTTACCTCAGCTCTGATTCTGGACAATTACTATCCCTGTAACACCTCACTGTTGTGACATCCTGAAGTTTTATTCCATAAAGATAATCTGCATTATCTATGCAGAGAGCTATTAATGGGCCTGCTGAACACACGCACACACACACACAAAAATATTTTTTTTCTTGAAAAATATCAAGACAACCATTTCCTCTTTTTTTCTGGGGAAAAAAAAACCTATGACTTCAGAGACTTTTAAGCTTAAAGCCTATCAGATGAGATAGTAACTAATTACAGAGTACTTGAGCATTCTTCTTCTGAAAAGAGATTATGACAGTCTGTGAGAGCAAAAGTATTTTCTTCGAATAAAATTTTTCACAGGAATAAAACTTTGCTTAAGTCATAATCTGCTATTTCAGAGAGAATGCTCAGTCAGATTAAATACTGAATTAAGCACTGATCTTGAATAAAAGCTGAAACAACTCAACTAAGAGCTGAATTCAGAATGAACATCCTATGATATTGCTAATAATACAGTACTCTTCTGTACTAAATATCATGCTATTGTAATATGCACAGATTTCTCTCTCCTGTAATTAGGAATCATTCTTAATTCCATACTTCCTTTTTCACAGGGATCCTTTTACAGTATTTGATTTTTCACTACATTTATTGTGGTAGAAATGGTAGTTCAATTACTAGAATTGTTTAAAACAGTGGGCTTTTTTCCTTTGTTGAAAACTATAAGGAAATAAGAGCAATCCTTACAGAAGTGCTGTTCTCATAATAATCACAGCTTTATCAACCCGCTTTTTAGAATTCATTAACAATTTCTTCACATCTCTAAAGGTTTTCTAATGTTTTGCATGAAGTTCATTAAAAACTTTTTCTCCAGATACATGTTCAGAGATGAACATGTTTGGTTTCAGGCTAACAGTATCAACAAACAATGCAATATTACTGTTTGACATTGAACTGCCATTCTAATAGCCTATTTTCACTGACTGTCCTAGTTAAAGGGGCCAGGACCAGTTTATGACTATGTGGGTATAACCAAAACTGCATATTCTACATCCTCTATGTCATTTCTGATGGACTGTCAATAATGGATCATTTTCAGTAGGTGCCCAGAGCACACCTGACACCTCAGGCTACAAGCTGGGCAGGAGAGTGTTTGTTTGTTTTCACACCAATGACTCAGTTGTGATGACAGCTCTGGGGAGGCATTAGCATCTTCACAAGCAGCCTGAGGGGTCATCTCTGCTAATGGGCTGTAATGGACTGGCAGAAGAGTAGGCAGCTGCAGCAACCTAGACCCTGAAAGATTAAAAAATATCCCATATCACAGAGTTAAATCACCCATTGTGAAACACCCTGCCCTGGGGGAGGTACTGGGCATTCCCACCTGAACCTAAGCATCTTGGGGTTTTGGGACCTTGGTACCACTCATGGGATCTAGAGGACTTCAACAAGGACTGTGACCATCATCCAGACCAAAAGGTTTCCTTTCCTTTTACTTTGCACCCAGGGGGTCCACATGGTGCTCAGCGTAGGAGTGGACGAACACTGTTCTGTGCTTGTCCCAGGGTGCCGGGTTATACATCTGTGGGTTAAAACCAGTTTTCTCTGTATCATTGTATTTATTGTAATCTTTCTAGTAAATTGTCACTCTGACTTGTAATCTCTCTTGAGTTTCATTTCTCCCGCCAGTTTACTTTTAAACTAGCACACTGATGTACTCAGTATGATTTTTTTAACTACTTTTAAGATTCACAGTCTAATTCTCTCATCAGGATCAAACAACTATAGGGGAAAGAGTGACTATATAGCAATGCTCAAGTGCTAACTCTGCATGTCTCCACATCTCTAAAAAGTTAAAAATAGTCATAGAATATTTATTACTGCTCAGCCTTTCAGACAAATAACTATAAGGCTGTACCACCTTATCATCAGTAGGAACAGGAGGTTTTGGAGAATCATACAACGGCCTGAGTTGGAAGGGACCTTAAAGCTCATCTAGTTTCAACACTCTGCCATGTGTTGCCAACCTAGACCAAGTTGCTCAGAGTTCCATCCAACCTGGCCTTGAACAATTCCAGGGATGGGACATCCACGGCTTCCCTGGACAGCTGATACCTCAACACCTTCAAAGTAAAGTTCTTCCCAGTATATAATCTAACCATACTCTCTTTCACTTGGAAGCCATTCCCCCTCATCCAGTCACTAAAACTTACATTTCTTTATAGTATCCTAGGCATGTCATTGGAGGTTGACATTTGCCAGAGCTGCAATTCCTAAATTTTGTGTTTATGACATTTTTAAACACCTGTACATGAAGCTGTCTCATCTGCACAGCTGAAAATCTTCTTATGCTCATGGATACAATTTCTGAAAATAGGCAGGTATCTGTGACATGTAATTTCAGCACTGAACCCCACCTAAAGGTTCATTGGTTTTCCTACCATAGAAAACTTCCGCCAGTCTTGGGCAAAATGTCAGAATATATCACGAACTGCTCAAAAAGAACACAGTAGCACCCAGGCAGTCTTTAGTGCATCACAAAATGCCAAGAAAGAGACAAACTGATTTGCCTTTGAAATATGTGGAAAATATAATGCCAACAAAACTGTTACTAGCAAAACCTTTTTCTCCCTTAGCAGAAGTTATGGGTGGTCCTTGCAAAAAGAAAAAGAAATTATTAGGAAAACCTTGGCTGCAGTTCACTTGCTGGCAAATGTAAAACCAAATATCTGGCATCAGGTGTGAAAGTAGTGAGGCACCCCAACCTCACGGTCATTAGACTCTTGCAAGATTTCCAACTCAAGTAAGATTTCCCAGCTCACACCTCCTCCATCAGCCCTCATCACACTGGCTGAAATTATCTTGGCAGTGGTGATAATTATTCATCAGCTACAATAAGTGTTACAGATGTATCTGAATCAAACGCAGTGTGCAGCTGGATATTCAGCCTGGAGAACTCCCACTCTGCCTGTTGAAAACTCTCCTCTCAGGACTGGGAGCTGCTCCTGCAGGCAGCAAAGGTCTTGCAAAAACCCTCCTCCATGTTTATCTTGAATGAGGACGCCCCACTGTAGCCAAGTGACCAACCATCAACTTAAATTACCTTCCAGATAACTCAGTAAGGTGGCCTCAGGAAAACGCCTCATGTAAAATCCTCATTCTCCTAAAAAGTAATCTAAACCGCAGATCCATAAGTAACCCCTCATCAGTCCCCACCCAGAAGCTATAAACTTGGTCTCTGGCTCCAAAGTCATTGACAATTTATTTGCTTGTCCAGCCAGGCTTTTTCATTCCTCCTTGTATCAAATGTCACTTCAGCCGCCTAGGTCCCTGTCCTTCATACAGATAGTATATTTTTGGGAAGTGTTCACTTTGCTGTATGCCATCACAGTCCTGGGATGAAGTATCAAGTGACAGGCTTTCATCTGGATATAATTTATTCGTTATATCACTATTTCATATTAAAGAAAAAGCACTAGTGTGAAAATACGAAGAGAAGACACATTTTGGTGATTGAATAACCTGGAAAGTATTAAAAGCTCTTGATTCAGACAGAGCAGCATCATATTATTACAATAATATGCTAATGTTTCAGTCATGCAACCTCTGTGGGTCTTTTGAAATGCCTGTGGAAATAAGTTTTGTGTTATTCCAATGCTGACAAAGACACTGGGCTGAGTCACTTTAGTTGCTCAAATTATCCATATGACTGAATTTTATGAAATAATAAAACTCATCCTGATGTAAATATAATAAATACTTTATATAAAAAACTACAAAGTCTATTTTCAACAACTTCTTCCTATTTTCTTCTTTCCTGTTTTCCTGTTCCTCAGGTAGCAGTCAGCACTAGCTGATACTCAGAAGACCCCTGATGCTCTGATGCTGTTTGCAGTGGGATGGAAACTCTGAGAACCCATCATCTACCGTACAATGCATAGTCTATTTTTAAAAACAATAGATACTGCAAAATAGATTTAAGTCTTTCCAAGGAAACCACATCAATTACTCCAGTTTCCTTTTTCAGCACAGAGGAAGAGGCACCATTTCTTGCTGTCTCCCCTTCCCTTTGTTAGGCCAGATCCATGTTCCCAAATGCCATCACACCTCAACTTCACCTACTGGCTCTTTGCTTTTACTGCCTTCCCTGAGTGTTTTGTCATCGATAACAGAGTCTGGCAAACCATTTTCCTTACCTAGCATTAACATCTCTGCTTTTATATTCATAATTGTGTCATAAAACTGAAAGACAGTAAAGTTTTATGATGTCTAAGGACAGGCCTGAGTAGCAAAACCTTCATTCTAAGTGAAAATTTTCCCAACTTAGGTAGTGTAGGGTTTCAAGCTCTACACATCTTGTTCTCTGTTCTAAATGATTACATGTTCTGCTACTTCTTCAAAGATTTGTGAATATACTAAGGCATTTTCATTTTTAGTTTCTGATCTTAGTAAAGAAATATAGTCATTAGAGGTAAGAATGTTAAGATGTGATAATTCAAACATTTGGCTCAGGAGCATAGAAAATGCTGGAAAACAAATAGGTCACTACATCATTGAATTAATTTTTTTTTTTCACTTTTACTGCAGTCATTTTGAAAGCTTATGGTCCACATCAATAAGGGATAACTAATTACAAAGTGGAAGTGTATGAATTAAAATCATGCAGCATTCCTGAAGCTGAAGAATTTATTATCAAATGGGTGACTGAGTAGATCTAAACTATGAAAATATATAAGCCATTAAAAATAAAATGCAAACACTGGCCTAGTTTAATCACAGGCTCAGAAGGGATTTACGATTCTCACAATATACAAAAAAAAACTTCCTTCACCCTCTGAAAATCAAACAAATAAAAAAAAAATATTGAAGTAGAAAAGTAGAGCATATATGCAACGTAAGCATCTCTGACAAATACTTTTGTTCAGTTTTATCAAAATATAAACACACAGCTTCGTTAGCCTTCTGATTCTATGTATTTCAACAGTTCCACATTACTAAAGTCATTCAGAAAGTGCTTGCTCCTTACTGTGAGATATTGAAATAGCCAAACTCACCCGCTGATTATCCTATAAAATTTGGTCCAAAGCAAAAAACACAGCATCCCAAAAGAAGCTGTCATAAGAAACATTTTGCAGTGGAGCAGGACATTAAGAACTCCAACTGTCTGGCACAACCCTCTCTAGACATTACCCCATCCAGAGCTCACAGTAAAAACGAGAGCTTCAAATTACCAGCACAGCTGGTCCCACATCACCTTTCCCTTAGGTCTCACCTGGTATGAGGAGGAGCAGCTGATTTTTCCAACTTCTTTCAGGTGGGAACATTTCAGCAGGAAAATGCCACAGACAGCTGGAGATGGCCCTGATTTAAAGCACTGCAGACCGATCTATTGGAGATGCCCTATCTGAGCACTTAATCAAAATTAGCAAATTTTAACTGCTAACAATAACACAAAATAAAATAATCACTTGATAAGAAAACAGGTCACCCTCCCAAGTTTTGCATTAGTATAAGATATCAAGAAAAAGTAAGAAAACCAAGAGAAAAAATACTTTTGATTATATGACAGTCATTTACCTATGAAAAGCTGGCAAGCCTGAATTACAGGAAAAACATTTCTGGCTTAATTGCATAGTTTGACAGCTTATACATATATATACACCTATAACTTCTTGGTTATGCAGAAAAGCATAGGGCATGTTTCTAAACTGCTAAGTTTGCAGCTAAGGCAGCAATTACAAGAAAGGGGACGTTCTTGTTCAGTCACAAAAAGATCATGGAATTTTGTACAGTAGTTGTCCTATAAATCTGCTTTTCTAAATTCTCATTGGAGAATCTAAAGAGAATCTTAAGGGAATTTACACCTCACTGGGAATGAAGCATCAGCAAATGCTCTCTATGGTAGAATTTTAAAAATTCCTTCACAACTATGGACTATAGCACAATAATTCTAATGAGTCATATTTCATTAATGAAAATGCATTTCCAAGCTTCTCGCCAGATCTTGGTGGGATTATGCTTAAGCAGCATAAACGGCATTTTACAGCTGCTCTGCACTCTTTTGATGAGACTGAAGCAATGACCACTAGCAGTCACATACATGTGACATGCATGTGACACATACATACAAGTAAATGACCTTTGCATTCACATATAAATACCAAAACTATTCTGAAATTGCACAGTAAACATAGAAGGGACTCTGCAGCATCCCCAGAAATTAATCCATGGAAGTTTTGCACTTGCAGGCTGAAGATAGCAGTGCCATAGTCTCAACAGGAATCTATAATCAAAATATTTACAGCAAGGAACTGAAGCTTGAAATAACAACATCCTAAAAAACTGAAACAAAGATTCCTAAACAAACAATTTGAACAACCCTGGAAGTTACCTGATGCCATTGAGTAAGTGCCCAGAACTTTTGAAGCCAGACAACTTTCACCTCTCTTAATGTACTTTTACAATAATAAGTCCTTGTGCTTGTGGTGACAATAACCATAGATCTCTGGAGCTCTGAATCATTTTCCATTCCTGTGAAATCATCTTACTCCTTGTGCTTTTTTTACCTGGCAGAAACCAGTAAGGAACTATGAATAACAACCCACTTTAATAAGCATTTATATTATTATAAATAACTGGAACAAGAGAGATGTGTATAGATATAAGGGGTATATATGTATATATACAGATACAAACAGATAGGAAGATACTACCTTTGAGTGCTTTTTTTTGTCTAATGAGGAAACCAGGATGTCCGCAGAGCAGACACAGGAATAATGTTTATTGAAGAATGCTATAAAATGGAAGTCATCCCATTTTGAAAAAACTCACTCCCCCTCACACCACTAGACTGTCTAATTAACAATTACATTCTTATGAGCATCTTAAAACCATAAGCAAATTCAGTCACTTCTGCAAGAGATTTAAATGTAAACACATTATCGATTTAACAGAAATTCCTTGCATCGGGCTTCAGTGTGGTGTTCTTTTTCCTTCCTTTTATACACATGTTAAAATAATCATGTAAAAGGATTCTCATACTGTGTCTTCAAATTTTTCAGAGGATGATTCACTCTATTCATTTTCACTAGGCACAATGCTGTGTAACTTTAACCAAACATACCTTTTGTATATTTAATGTGGATCCAGACCAATCTGCAGAGACTGAATGACTCTTTGCTAATAATGCCAACAGACTGAAACAAAATACACATGTAGGAAAGAAAGCAGGGGTGAGAGGGAAGCACTTGGCAAAAGGAAAGAAGCTTTCGGTGATTGGGTGGTATGTGAAAGAAACCGGGCAGCCTCCCACTGAATTACATCTTTCCATCTGCTCTGTTCCCACTCATCAGTTTAGTGGACCCATACACCCCTCCCTTGTGTAAATCATTTGGAGAACAGAAAGAAAAATACAGTAGCTCAATCAGTACAATTGAAGGATTAGGGAGCAGAAAATTGGCTTGCAAAACTGACTCCATCTCTAGAGAGGATGCCCATATATATGGAAGGGATCTGCCTCACCCATGAGCAAATCCTCTCTCTGCAGGATTTAAGCAGGACCTGCAGCAAGCTACCCCTAAGTATGCCATGAAGGTCCAAAAAGTCTTTCAGTGAGAGTTAATCATTCCCCAGATAGCTTCAGTCATTACCAGTCTTGCCTAAGGATTGATTGATTTCCTATCACTTCCTATTTTTAAGAGGCTCACAGGTAACGCAATTTGCCATTGAAATCATAGAACTTTGCATGGCTTTGGTGTTGACATCAGTCATTTTCCTCCTCTGAAGCTGTTTTAAAGCTGTCAGCAGGCCTGTAAAGGAACGGAAGCATAAGGAGACGAAGTGGGTGCAAGGAATAACTGAGCTTTAATTTGAAATGCAGATGTATCAGTGCTGGGGGCTACTTCAGCTTATCTAATCTACACTAATTCCATATGATGTGGACACAGCAAATCTGTGCCTCATGTAACTCATCCCACTCCAAGAGACCACACGCAAGAGCCCCATAGCAATTGAAGGAGGTGCAGTGACAAGGTTGGTGGAAGTCATGGCCAGGCTTCACGAACTAAAAGATTTGGGAAGGGCTCTACCCACATTTGCTACAAGTGCGTTGGTGGCTAAAGAGGCCAATGCAAGATAGACAAATCCAGTTGCAAAAGGCACAGCAGAAAGACTCCTTGGATGGTATCTGTTGGTGGAGGTACAGATGAGTTATTCAGTGCATGAAAAGCACACCAAACTGTCTTTGCCAGCTGCTAATTCCTATTTTTATAGCCCTTTTAAACATATCAGTATCCTGTTCCACAAAAATCATCCAACTGATCGTTGATACCACCTCATCCTAGTATCACTAGAGCAGTATCAGGAAGATAGTATTATTTCTTTCCACACAAAAACAATTTCGAGGAGACAAAAAAAAAAAAAAAAAGGAACAAATAAAAAGCCAGACTAGTAGTGAGTCAGACAATGATGGAACTGCCTCAGATTTCTGGATGACAAACCTCACTCCTCATGCATACACTTATTGTGATCTGTAACCGGCCTAGCCCAGGCTTTGGCCATGCAATTTAAGGAAGAGGGAATTGACAGCAGGTCCTCAGCTGGAAAGCTTTTTGCCAGTAGGGCTCCATCTGACATTTTGGACTAAAGATCAAATTCAATGTGTTACACAATCTTTTCTAGGAAACCTCACGTCATAACCACAGTTGTCATTAAGTCTCACATCCAGAGAAACTCAGGGAGAGAAAGAGAGAAGCTTCTCTGCTGGTGAGTAAAATCTTGCCTTTACTTTTTTTATTTTCTAACAGCGAGGCTACAGATACTATGAAAGACTACAAAACAAAGAGAAGATGTATTTGCACAGTTATTTCCCAGGTCACACCCTAAGGAATCAAGAACAGACTGGCTTGGATCAGAAAAATCTAAATATTTGCCTTTATTTCTTAGGATGTACAGACAAACTTAAACAGGAAACAGAGAGAAAAGGAAGAGCTTCTGCTAGGTGTGAAGTCTGAGGCATCATGGATGGAAATGTCTCAAATCACTCACTGATTTATTTTCACAGCTCTCCAAAGTTTCTTCACACCTTTATTTGGGATACATATATTTATATAACACTCTGGAATTCATCGAAGACCGGTCTGAAATAGTCACATGGCAGCCAAACTGTCTCGAGATGCCTCACTAAAATTCAAACATATACGCTGCATGGGAACTTCTTCTAGCAGTCTTTACAGAAGGGATCGGATAAAGCTGCCAAAGAAAATGGATTTAACAGCCAGAAGTATGTGAAAATAACCCCTAGAATTGTGGCTTTTATCTCTACTGGGGACACATTTTCTTTTCCTTTCCTTCTTAATTCAATTTATAGTTATTTCCATTGTACTTTGGAAAGTTATTTTGCACCAAATCATTATTATTTCTATCAAGTTTTAGATAGACTTATTTTTACTTAATTAAATCATGTAGCAAGAGCACTAACTTTAATTAAGGGACTTTAGCAATTTCTTCTCTTAGTACATGCAGCCAGTGTCTCACCTCTTATAAAACATTCCACCATCTCTTGGTTAGTAGTTTTCTGTCAGTGCTATGATCACAGATGCAGTTTATACCATGTAGACTATGCAAGTACCAGTGGACTTACAGTATTCTTTACCTGCAAGGACTTGCTTGTACTGTTTTTCAAACAGATTTTCCATGAGCATCCCTAAGAAGAACAAGATTGGATGAATAATTAGGGAAATCCAACGCAGTGGGAATAGGAATGCCACCAAAAACAAAGTGTTCTTTTCTAAGACTTGCAAAGAAAGCATGCAGAAATGTTCCAGTGTTCCCCAGAATCTAATTACCTGTACAGGGCAAGTTTGGAGACAGGTATTTATAGCTGTGGTTACTGTTGTTGCTGCTACTCAACAGTCACATTTAGGAAATCGTCAGTGTTATTCCATCTTTTCTTGTCTTCTCACTAAGCCTACATTGGAAGCACTACTGCCAGTCACAAAGAAGAGAACAATTTCCAAACTCGTTTCCTCTAACCTGTCCATATTATTTTCCCTCCACTGCAGGAGGAATCCACTGTATCTGCCATTTCAACAAAGAACAAGTCTAGTCTTCCTCTTCACCTCCTCAGATTTGCATCAGTCATTCACCGTACACACACTGTTGTACCATAATAGTTCTTGTAGTCCATCCCAGATGACTAATAATTCTGAATAAGACTGTTAAAAGTGCCTAAATATTTACTAGGGTTAATTGTCTTCCTCTGTTGGTATGGAGGCCTGGAGTGGTAAATGTTTTTATGCCTTTAGAGCTTGGGATTCTAAAGTACACTCCTTTGGCTAGTAACACCTGCAAGCGAGCTAAGCATTAAAGTCCCACTTTATTTCTGTGGGGCTGTAGTACCTGTCTAGAGGATTTTATAAAATCCCTCAACACTTCAGACAATCATCTGTGCTTGTCGTAAGTTGCCCTTGAAGAGCTTCCAGTGCCCATGACAGAAGAGTCAGGCACTGGCTTGCCAATGCAAGTACTGGCTTACAACCCCTAATCAGCTCTTAGAGACATAATCAGAATTTACAATGGAAACCACTGCACCAACCAGAGAGCCAAAGATCTCTGTCAGCATTTAAAAAAAGCCGCCCAAATGGCTACCCCAGCTCCTGAAAATTAGCCACAGCTGTTGCTAAAAACTAGTCCAATTCCACAGGAAAACCACAGAACTGGCAACTTTAAAACAGTTTCAAACCTCCCCAAGCAACTTTTAATCATGATCCCTCAAGGAGTGCAGAGCCAAAGCGGATGCATCATCCATTCTCCAAGCAAACCTCATGCAGTTCTCTCTACCGGCCTCCTCCACTGTCTCTCCCTCACAGGTCTCTCCAGCATGCAATAGTCAAGAAAGGAGTCATCGAAATTTTCCAATGTGATTTTCAAGAAAAACACATTTCAACGTATTTCAGGTACACAGCCCATGAACACAGCAGTCACTGTTTTCCCAGAAACTTGGGGCCAAATTCTGAAGTAATTGGAACCTTATGGAACTGTTGACTCCAGTGAGAGCAAACAGGTGTTATGTCAATTACCACAGATTATCTCAGTGAAATAGCCCCAATTTGGGGTTACATTATGGCAGCTTGGTAACTGCTTGACATAAAAGGTCTTACAGTCAGCCTAACCAGGCACAAGAGGCTCATCAGTGTTGTAGGGTGGAGTAGTGTACAAAGGCAAGTAAAAGCGGCAAAAGTTTCCTCCAATCCAGCAAATCCCATTGACTCTTATCTCCAAGGAGTATATAACAGCTTGCACAAGTTAGTGCAGCGTAAGACTGCTCTGATATAGGCCAAGTGAAAGGCTCAGAGAGTGGCTGTGATAAAAATGGCCTAATAAAACCTTTGTTATCCAAGATGTTCTTTTATTTTAGTAGAATTTGCTCATTCTTTGCAAAATTAAACCATTGTTTCATGCCCACAAAAGCAAGTGAAACTACCTGCACTCTACAAAATTAGTGTGCCTTCTTCCTCACTGAACAGGATTTCTGTCTAAATTCTACTCACCGACTCCTCCATCCCACTCCATTTTCTAAAGGAAAAAAATTACCTGCAACAGCTGTCACACTGTACTTGGTCTGAAATTACTGAAAAGAAGCTAGAATTCCTGTTTTTTCAACAGGCATGTACAGCCTTTTAACCCTTTGGTGTCAAAAAAAAAAAGTTGAATTCACGTTTCCCTCTCCTGACTAAAAAGAGGGATCAAGGAGTTAAGGATTTTCTCAGACTCAAATGAGATTGCCTCTCAATCAGATACATAATATTATTTGGACTTTTCAAAATCAGTCTGGGGATCACAACAGATTATATTTAAACTTAAAGAGTTGTTTTGATTAAAGATGATGGAGCATGACAAGTAAACCTGTGGGACAGTAGGTGTAACAAATTAAATTTACATTCCTCGTGTGAGTTTAAGGGTGATTTCTACACCCTTTTGCTTTACAACATGAATCTTCTAAGGGCAGAGGCAGTGGGAATTCAGCTTGATAGCCTATTTCCTGACCACATATAAAGATAAGTCTGCAATATTGTTTTGCCTATTTATCAGTTTGCTGAAGACATTTTTAAACCACTTTATTTACCCATAATTCAGAAAGAAAAGCTCCCTATTTGCAGCTGAAACCACATCAAACTTCTTGAAAATATTGAGGGAAACTTTCACAAGGGCAGAAACAAATTCTGGCATCAACCAGTCATGTGGCCTCCACAGGAGCCCCACAAATGGAAAGGTATCGTGGTAGTACCTGCCTTGGCATTTAGCAAATGTGTAGCCAGCCATGTCACACTGACAGGTATGTGGATATTTTGCAAACAATTTAGCACCAGTAGCTGCTCCACATGCTTCTAGTCAGGCTAGCAGAACAGCAGGAATATATGCATATGACATAATCATTCTGGGACAATATTTAAAACACAATTGTTACTTGTTCTTAAATCCAGATGCTACAATATACAGCTGTATTTGGAGCCTTTGGATGCTAGCACACGTGCTGGATGGACTTCCTGCACACAGACAAGTGCTGGAAATGTTGCCTCATTAAGAGAAACTTTTCCCACATGCTCTGGGACTGTTTGGAATTCCAGTGCTTGAGAGATTACCTCATTGTTAGGCATCACCTAATTTGAAACACAATCATGACAGACGGCTTTCCATTATCACATTAGGAAAGTTTGCCAGCTCTTTTTGGCATTAATAGACAATAAAGAGGGTAATTTCATCATGCCTCCCACAGCCAAAAATATTAATCCATGAGGAGAAATCTCTGATGTTCTGTTATACAGCACTTGAGGTACCTTTGCAAATACTCTTTCATGGATGGACAGATGGACATTGGAGCAAACTGATAACTAGAAGGCTTGCAATATTAGGTTTCTTTGTATCTAAAAACAAAAACTATTTATTTTTCTTTTTAAAAAATCTATTTTTTTCACATCTCCCTTATTCTTTAAATGTTTCAACTCAACATCAAAAAAACCTTCTAAAAATAAGATAAAGACCAAAAAACAACTCAGCTGTAATTACATTAAGCAGCCTGATGAATTAAAATAGTATACAATTTAGCTCATTGAGTAAGGATGGAAATGAAAAAGTAAACAAATTTAATTAAAGTGCATGTTGGGTAAATGCATTTTAAGAATATGAATCTTCCCTTGAACCTTTGAAAAAACAGGAACAAAATTATTCCTTCAAACAATTCGATCAATGTAAAGGAGTACTGCTGGGATGGTATTGGTCCTGTATTTTTTAATAGAATCTCTTAATTTTACAATTAATGTTGTTATGCAGTCATTCACAGAAAAAGTTCCGAGTGGCTTAAAATAAATTGCACTCAGATGTGACAATGATGTCCATTCTCTTGTGATTCCATTCACAAAATTACAGGCAAGAAATTTATGATGAAAAGAAGGTTCAAGGGAAACAGTTACAGCAAATAAAAACACTTATCTGTTACCTTGTGCTTTCTCCTACCACCCTGTAAATGGAATATAAATGGAACCTAAATTATGAGTCAGAATGATGCTCACCAATATTTTGTCTTACACACTAAATATTTCCACATCACTACCAACTTGACCCAATAAAAATATGAGACTCGGTAGACTTCTGGTTTTAGCAGCTCAGAGTCTGATCCATCACTCACAACTTCTGAAATGTCAATCGACAGATTAAAAATATTACCATGAATACAGGTATCAAAGACACAGACATCTACTGAAATGCTGGTTACATAAAACCAGACTTTTTTTGGTGAATTGTAATGCAACAATAAAAATCTCACTTCTGAAAGAGGTTTAGAAACTGATTCAAATTAACAGTTAAACAAAACAAGAGTCTTTCTATTCCTTTCAGTAGTCTTTGGATCAGTCCCTGATTTATTTATCATCATCTATTTATGAAGACCCTCAGGGTGCCAACTTACTCATTAAATTAAATCTAGATTAACAGAAAATATCCTTTTGATTCTCATTTCCTACACTTTGAGGAAACAGACTATCTTGAGCAATGTAATTAGTTGATGGATATAACTATTGATTTCAGAAGAGTAATGTCTAGTTTTGAACATTTTTCTGCATCTCCTCCCAAGCTCCATGGAGATATTTTATATGAGCTATTACTCAAAATCTGTAAGTCTGCTAAATTAAACAGAGGGCTCTGGGGTCTTTGAAAATTAAGTGTGGTGAAATCGGAGACTTTTACCTATACAATTTAGTGAAAATAAGCAGCTACAAAGCACACTGCACTTCATTGTTTTGAGTTATTAGCCCATTACTAAATTTAAAGCCAACACTTGGGTTTATAACTTCTTTCCACAGATTTCACATTTCTCATCTTATTTTCAGTGCTGGTTAGAACTGGAGCATTTTTCTGTCCTTTTTTTCAGATGAGGGCTAAGAATAGACTTCCTCCTGTCATGTTATTAATATTCCTGCTTTGATCCATGATAGTCTCTGATTTTCTATGTCACTTTGAACTTTGAACTTCTGTTCACTATTTTGTGACATTCGCTTTATTCTTCTACTTTCACCTCAAAGAGACTCCAGATACTTGAAAAGTTATTTGAGATGATATTTAGGAGAATCATTTGTTCACCTCACTGTACATTTTTGGTTTTAATACACATGTGGTTGATTTGTTCAGATCATAGTGCAGTGCAGTCCACTCTTCTTACTTTTGGAAATAGTTCAACCAGGCTTTACACTAATTTTATAGCCTATTACGGGAATACATTGCCTAGCAAGTATCTCAGTCACCCCATTCCCAACCAGCTAATATTTTATTCCAATTCTTCTTTGAAGTTTTCTCTAACTAAACTATTATATTTACCAAAAGAGATACTTTACAATAGTTGTAAAAGATGTCAGCAGAGGCCATCTTCATTGTGGCCTTCTTAAACACATGGTATTCTCTGGGTATTTGCAATAATTATAATACATTGTTTCTTTTGCTTTCTTTTTTGGCAGGAAAAGATAAAAATTAATTAAAAAAAAAAAAAAACAACAACAGCAAAAACCCAAACAAAACAAAAAAAAAAAACTCCCCTTCACCTCTCTAGCATATTCGTTCAAGTCTGAGGCAGCACTTAAATCCCACTTAAGACCTCAGGTCAGGGTGAATTTCACCCTTGAAGAACTACACAAAGGGAACCAGTTTCTTTTGTCCTGCTTTGAAAAAATCTGTCTGCTTCATTGTGTATCTGGACTTTTTCCTCAAATGTGGTCTTCAAATCACAGGAGTTCCCAGATTACCTCTGGTTAAGACATAACTCAACTACATAATGATGCAAAAAAACCCCAATACAGAACAAACAAAAAACCAAACAGAAAACCAAACAAATTTAAGATTCACTAACTGAAGGAAAAAGTATTTGTTGGCACTTGGAACTGATCCTGTGACAGATGGGCTGCAAGTTGATCTTTACAGCAGTGTTCTTTGTTATCATATTTATCATATCTTTGTTGTTTATCACAATTGTTGCAAGTATCTGTGAGTACTAATAGTCCTGGTCCAGGAAATGCTGTTTGTCTAGCCCATGTCTCACCAGAGGTACTTCCGCTTTGCTATGTCCGTGTCTTAAAGACAAAAATACACGTTCTGATATTGCTCTTTCTAGAAAAAGGAGTAAGACAAATTTTTCCCTTCTCAGATTTCATAAAGATGAGGAGGAAATTACAAATTCTGTCATATGAGCATTCAACTCCCTCTACTATGCTGTTTTCTGAATGATTACATTTTCCACTGGACAAAACGAAAACATTATACATTTCCTAGGAAGAGGAGAAATCAAGAAGAAGAAGAACTTGAGCTTGTCTCTAAAAAGCTAATAAAATTCTTTTATAGTGAAATTTTACAACATAAGGCATGTTCACCTGTCCTCCGGTAATCTCTGGGGATCTTAATGTTACTCTCTGAGTCGTGTCACTGGCATTGAACTGCTCAGTTAAATGAGAGAACTCAGGCTGATGTGATACCCTTTTACTCTTTTCTGGAGGATGATGCCATAAACCTTACTACATAGGTGAGTGTTGTTCTTCAGTTCCTTCTTCAATTTATTCCTACTTTAATTTTCTTCTGAATTTGCATAGAGCAGTTACCTAAATTACTTCTCATATATCAATAGTACATGAAATGTTTCTAATTAAAAGCTTTTTCTTCTACTACTAATAATAATTCTATTACATCAGATAAAAAGCAAAATACTCATGTTGTAATGACAAGAAAATATATAACAGTGTAGCATAAGCTTATCTTAAAGTAAACAGACACTATTCCATTTAGGTGGCTAACGCATACTAAGCACCAGAAAAGGAAAGGATACAACATTAAGGACTGGAGCATCAGTTGTTTAAAAAGCAAGCATTTAGATTAATGAAAAATGTTTCCCTTTATTAGACTGTCTTATAAATACTTATTAGGCAACATTAACAGCAGCAGTAAAAGAGCTGTGTGTAATATAACATATACTGTGTATCATGCATTTGCCTCTGCTTATATTAAGAATCTGTATGTTATTTATGAACAGCGAAGTGGTAAGTTTAAAGACCTGTTTTGGGGAACAAAGTTAGATTAGGCACACTAAGTGTAGGCCACATTGTTTTTCATTGAGTCTCATAACTTAGAATTACAGTACAGTGACTTGTGTCACATGCAGCCACATTTCAGCACTGTTTGATTCACTCTGTGGCCTCTCCATGTCAAAGGTGAGCAACCTGGTACAAAATTTACATGGGCTTTCAACCAGCTTTCAGGCTCAGATTTCAAAACACATGGTACTAATTTTGAAGCCAAAGTCTACCTTTAAATCAAGCCACAAGAAGAAATTAATCATTTTAAACAATTAATCATTTAATCATCACAATAGGAGAAACCATCAAACAACCCAGGTTCAGTTGCTGGAGTGTGTTTTAGACACATGGTGGCCAATAAAACAGAGAGCAACTAAACTGATGATTAAATATGTCCTGGTTAAATATGTACTTTATTTAACTGCACTGACTTTTTTCACCTATCCCTCCACACACACAGACTCACCTCACTGAATTATCAGAAATAGTATCTCACAAATATCTGACTCCAGCAATCACAGAATTATGGAATGGATTGGAAAGGACCTTAAAGATCATCTAGCTTCAAACCCCTTGCCACGAGCAAGGGACAAATTCCACCAGACCAGATTTCTCAGGGTGCACTTGATCTCTTTGTTTACATCATTAACAAAGATATTAAAAGCATCCTGCCTTGCACAAGGCTTGCAGAATAAAGACTTGTAGGATGCATCTATTCAAAATGCTCAGAGGTATAATACAGTCAAATCAAAAAGCAAGCATCTAAAATCCATTTTTTAAGTATTGAAATGCTCCATCAGAGCAAACCCCCAGGTACTTAGAACTTCTACTCCAGAGCTATTTAACAGAGACAGAATACATTACCATAGCAGACAAAATACATTAGAAAAGGACGCATGAACACAGGATGTGGAAATTTTACTAATGACACACAGCTAACAACAATTCCTATATTTTTAGTTTGAACTATTCGCAAAAAATACTAAAATCAATTCTATTTATCAGCATTTTTAAGAGCATGTGTTCAAAAGACAATAAAAATAGACAAAACATACCGTTGTAATGGCATTTTCCTTACTATCTCCTTTTTTTCTCCTTAAAATATGAAGATTAGGTTAATTTCACCACCTCTTCCCCACTTCAGCTATGTCAGTTGCTCAAGAGCCAACCGTCTCCATATGGAAGGGAATAGAAGGATAGTTTAATGGACGGCCATTATCCAGAATAAGCAAGGAAGAAAAACTTCAACAAGCCGGTGACTCCAAATATATAGTTAGGAAAATAATTATTTAAAATGTCAGGAAGGAACAGGGCAAAAGAAACAGGAAATCTGTGTATGGTTTGACCATCAGTGCTATAAGCATACACGTATATGGCTCATAACTTGTAGAATTTTTCATTTAAGAATTGTGTTGGTGTTAGTCTGGGTTGAAACCTGCCATCATACATCTGAGTCCAAAGAACCTTTTAAAAAGATGCACAAAGGAAAAAGCAGAATATTGATTGTACTGAAGGATCATGATAAAATGAATGGACCTACTTCACTCTTTCTAAATTCTGGTCTCTATAAGGCAAAGCTTCTTCCATCATTTTGCACTACTATGTAGAGTTCATCAGGGATCTTTTCTTTTCCAAGCCGTTCTCTGGCAGGGATATACTGCAGAAACAGTATATGAATGAAAGCAGGGCTCAGTTTTATCCCAAACACTGTACTGAAACATCTTAGCAGAAATTAAGTCAAACTAGTTCCAAGTCATCCCTAGAAGAGTCAGCCACCAGCCAGTGCCTGCCTTGTGCCCCAAAGTACAATAATATAAACTGCTGCATAAATTTTACCCTCTGTGATATCACTATTGATTGCAAACGTGACTTTCATCTTTTTCTGAATTATTAGTTTTCAAATATATAATGATGGTTTAGAGTTCATGTTATTTACTATAGCTGCAATACTTATTAACCATAATGCTCATTTTTGGCACTAGTAAAATGTATTAATTATGTGTTATATCAAAAATGTCATCATTTTTCACAGAATCACAGAATGGGTCAGGTTGCAAGGGACCACAGTGAGTCATCTGGTCCAACCTCGCTGCTCAAACGGGGTCATCCTAGAGCATATGGCACAAGACTGTGTCCAGATGGTTCTTGAATATCTACAGTAAGGGAGACTCCACAACTTCTCTGGGCAATCTGTTCCAGTGCGTGGTCAGAACTTTACCTGCACAGTAAAGTTCTTCCTCATGTTCAAGTGGAACTTCCTGTGCATCAGATTCTGCCCATTGCCTCTTGTCTTATTGCTCAGCACCAGCAAGAAGAGCCTGGCTCCATCCCCTCCCTTCAGCTACTTATAGACAAGGATAAGGTTCCCTCTCAGTTGTCTCTTCTCAAGGCTGAACAGGCCCAGCTTCCTCAGCCTGTCCTCGTAAGAGAGATGCAGGGTCCCTTCATCATCTTTGTCACTTCATCATCTTCGTCACCCTCCTCTGGACCTGCTCCAGGAGCTCAATGTCTCTTTTGCACTGAGGAGCCCAGAACTGGACACAGCACTCCAGATGTACCTCACTAGGGCTGAGTAGTGGGAAAGGATCACCTCTCTTGACCTGCTGGCAATGCTCTTCCTAATGCACCTCAGGAAAGGAACAACAGTTAAAATACAGCTCAATTTTGCAATAAGCAGGTGTACAGCAGGTATGAGGAAAACCAAAAGTCAGAAGACGAGGATATTAAGAAAAATATCTTATAAATCCACTGTTACTCTAAGCTAACAGGATACACTGATGGAATGATGAACTGTAAAAAGTACTCCTCTCAATTAATATACACACAGAGCATTCCTGAAGTATCAAGAGGAATACATTAAGTGAGTGGGATTCTGCTTTGTGCAAACAAAGAAAAATAAATCATTATTATGTTTTTTACCCCCCATATTTGTTTTCCCAGACAAATGTACTGTCTATTGCAAAGAAACAGTCAAATAGCTATTTGGAAGTAAATCTACGTGCTACCTATCAACCATTTCAAGTAAATTACAATTATTTTTTTTGGCTGCTTGTGAAATGTGACTGACTGTACATGAGGGTTGTTGTCCTCAGGATTGGTGCTGCTCGAACTACCACTCCCAAAAAAACTCTCTGCCAAGGCAAACAATGGCCTGGAATTTGGTGAATCTTTCTGAGCAGAGGTAATGAAGTGTAGTTGACTCCCATCAAGCTCAACCAGGCAAGTGCAAGTGGGTTATTCCAGGGGCAGTGAGAAGGGCTGGCTGGAAGCCAAAACCCACTTTATTTGCAAAAGAGGGGGAAAAGCTTGCTAAAGAAAGAACCTGGAGAGATGTCAGAATACCCACTACAGCTGAGAATAAATCAGAGAAGTCAGCAACAACTCATGAATTTATGAATTGTGGTGGTCTTTCAGAAGTCTTCTGAATCCCACTCCTCCTCTGCAAGCTCTCAGAGCCAACCACTGTTGATGCTGACACTTCTCCTTGAGTTATCTAAGTGCTCATGGAGGAAGTCTGGCACTTCCAGATGATTTGAAAATCAATCTAATTTCAATATCAACCATCTTTTCCTTTTTTTATTTCTTCCTTCCTTGTCTAACCTCAGAACTTCTCTCTTTGCTTTTGATACCATACTAGATTTCTTATCAGGGAGAGATGAGGGAGAACCTCGGAGCACACAGAGGTTTGGCGGTCCGGTTTGGGGGAGGGGTGGGATGTTGGATGGGCCATGGGGGCCCTCAGGCCGGCAGGAGGCCATGTGGGGCAGTCCCGTATGGAGTGTATGGTGTGTAGCAGGTGAGCAGTGCATGGGTAGATCTGTGGTAGCATGGTGGGGGGAGGATAAGATTAGGGTGGATAGTGGGTTCGTCTGGGGGCTGGGGGGTCTCGGCCGGGCTGGGGCCTTGGGAAGTACCTGAGCCCCGGGTGGGTGTGGGGACTGGAACAGTTTGCTTTTGGCTCACCTGTGGCTACTGCCCAGGTTTGGTATGTTTGGGATATATTTACTGCATCCTGAATGGATGGTCAGGACAAAGGAATGTTCCTGGGTATTTCCCTGAGATTGTGCTTAGATGGGTGGCGGAAAAGTAGGGGGGTGAATGGCTTGCCCCAGTCCGTTTTAGTGGAAAGAAGCCTGTGTACCCCTTCGCGGTTGCAAGCTATGCTGGCAATGGTACATGCCTCGGCAGGGTCTCCCATGCCAGACAGGTCAAAACCACAGGGTCAGGCACAATACATCCAAGGGCAGGATGAGCCTGCTAGCCTTCTGGCAGTCATCCTAGAAGGACAACTCTAATCCCAAACCGGGGCAGATGGAGCTTGCTTAGCCCTGTAAGGCCATCCATCTAAGAGAAGGACACTCTAATCAAACCTAGGTCCTGAGGACCTCGCTGCCTCCAAGCTCACTTGGCCCTGCCAGATGAACCTTAGGATTAAAGGGTGGGTTCAGTTCCATGCATGCTGCGTCTCACCTAAAAAATCCACTGCGCAGGCTCAAAGGCTTTACCCACATTCACAAAGTCCTGTAGAGACGGGCAAGGGTCAAAACGGCAGGTGAAAGGTGCACTGGAAGCCATAGACCCAACCCTGCATACAGGCAGTTCAGGATATTGGTCATTTGAGACTGACTGGAGATGACAGTCTCTTGGGGCAGCACCCTGAACGACCAAGCAGCCTTTTCAAGGACAGCACTGCTTGTTCCACTCGGAGATGGGCCTAGAAAAGGTGGTCTAAACAAAGCTCATCTCCACCTTCACCCAGTTGGTTAACCACAGGCCAACGGGCATCTTCTACTAATGCGGTCACACAAAGATCAAGAGACAAAGGCATACACCTGCCTCCAAAGGTGTACCTAAATTAACTCTAGCATGTTGGAATATCAGAACCATGCTCGATTCTGCAGATAGTGGATGTCCTGAGCATCGTTCTGCCCTAATTGCCCATGAACTGGCTCATCTCAACATCAGCAGTGCTGGCCTCAGTGAAGTTTGCCTTCACAAGGAAGGCAGCCTCAGAAAACATGGTGCCGGTTACACACTCTTTTGGTCAGGTAAGCCCAGAACCAAAAAACATCTCTCAGGAGTAGGCTTCATGATCAAAAACTCTATTGTTCCTAAACTTGAAAATCTGCCGACAGGTCACTCTGACAGCATTATCTCCCTACGCCTTCCACTCTACTACAAGCAACACGTTGTCCTCTTTAGTATATGTGCCCCAACTCTCCAAGCTGACCCTGCTGAAAACGATAAATTTTACATTGACCTGCACCGCCTTACTCAAAAGGTGCCTGCAGATGATAAGATCATTATCCTTGGTGATTTCAACGCCAGAGTAGGCAAGAATTTTGAAGCCTGGAAAGGAATATTAGGCAAGCATGGTGGTGGAAACTGCAACGATAATGGTTGACTTCTGCTAGAATTCTGTGCAGAGCAACAGCTCACCATCACTAACACTATCTTTCAGCAGAAAAATAGTCTGAAGACAACATGGATGCACCCCAGATCTAAGCATTGGCACCTCATTGATTATGTCTTGGTGCGATGGAGAGATGTCAGCGATGTCCACCATACCCACATGATGTCCAGTGCAGAATGCCAAACACACCATCGGTTTGTGCACTGTAAACTCAACTTCAATCTTAAATTCAAACCTAAAAGGGGCAGTATTCCAAGAAGAAGACTCCAAGTTAACAATCTCCAATCAGCCACAGTGAGAGACAGATTCCAGGCAAACCTTCAAACTAGGCTCGAAAACCATTCCATAGATTCTACAGATTCCTCTCCTGAAACAATTTGGCACCATATTAAAAACAGCATCCTGCAATCCTCTGAAGAATCCTTAGGGTTCTCCTTTGAGAGGAAGAAGAGAACCGCTCACCAAGCACACCTTGCACTGCCATCCTGTCACGCAAGAAAAAATAGCCTTTCGTCTTGCATGCAGCAAGCTCCAACAGAAACTCCGTGACATCCAGAACAAGTGGTGGATCAATCTAGCTGAAAAAACTCAATTATGCGCAGATAACAGTGATCACAAAGGATTCTATGAGGCCCTGAAAACAGCATACGGGCCTACATACCAGGTCCAAAGCCCTCTTCTCAGTGCTGATGGTCAAACACTTCTAACAGATAAATCCTCCATTCTGAATCGATGGACTGAACAATTTCAGACTCTTTTCAGTACCAACCGTGTAGTCCAAGACTCAGCAATTCAGTCCATCACACAACAACTGGTGAAATACGAATTGGATACTGCCCACACTTAGGAGAAACCCTTAAAGCCACTCAGTAGGTGAAAATCAACAAGGCAGCTGGGGTTGATGGAATTCCACCCGAAGTCTGGAAACATGGGGGCCTTGCACTCCATGCTAAATTTCACGAGCTTGTGGAGCGCTGTTGGGAACTAGGCGAACTACCATCAGACCTTTGTGATCATCACTTTGTATAAGAAGAAAGGAATTAAATCAGACTGCTCAAATTAACGTGGTATTACTCTGCTCTCCATTGCTGGCAAAATCCTGGCAAGAATACTCTTGAACAGACTTATACCCTCTATAGCAGAAGGAATTCTACCTGAAAGTCAGTGTGGTTTCAGAGCCAACAGGAGCACCACAGACATGGTGTTTGTTCTCAGACAACTGCAAGAGAAGTGTAGGGAACAGAACAAAGGTCTCTGTGTAACCTTTGTTGATCTCACCAAGGCTTTCGACACTGTGAGCAGAAAAGGTCTATGGCAGATTTTTGAACGTTTAGGTTGTCCCCCCAAGTTCCTTAAAATGATCATCTCACTCCATGAGGATCAGCACAGCCAAGTCAGATATGGCAATGCACTTTCTGAGCCCTTTCTAATAACTAATGGTGTGAAACAAGGCTGAGTTCTTGCTCCAACCCTGTTCACAATCTTTTGCAGCAGGATGCTCCAAAGGGCCACGGCAGCCCTCGATGATCAGGACCATATCTACATTCGATACCATACTGATGGAAGCCTTTTCAACCTAAGGTGACTGAAGGCCCACACCAAGACCTTAAACCATCTTGTCCGGGAGCTGCTTTATGCTGATGATGCCGTCCTTGTTGCCCACACAGAAGCAGCTCTGCAGCGTTTAACATCCTGCTTTGCAGACGCTGCTGAGCTCTTTGGGCTGGAAGTCAGCTTAAAGAAGACAGAAGTTCTCCATCAACCGGCACCTCAGGAAGTCTTCCTTCATCCCCATATCACCACTGGCAAATCAGAGCTCAAATCAGTCCAGCAGTTTAATTACCTAGGTAGCCTCATCTCCTCGGATGGTAAGATTGACGGAGAGATAGACAACAGGTTAGCAAAGGCATACAGAGCTTTTGGAAAGCTCCATAAAAGAGTTTGGCGAAATAAACACTTGAAGAAAAGTACAAAGATCAGTGTTTACAAAGCCATAGTGCTGTCTACTCTCTTATATGGATCTGAATCATGGGTCATCTACCGCCACCACCTGCGTCTCCTACAACGCTTCCATCAGCGCTGCCTTCATACAGTCCTAAACATCCACTGGTCAGATTATGTGACCAATCCATCTGTTCTAGAACAAGCAGCAGTCACAAGTATTGAGGCCATGTTGCTGAGAACACAGCTGCGATGGACAGGACACCTTTCAAGGATGAAGAACCACCGCCACCCTAAGATCTTGCTTTATGGTGAACGTGCCACGGGCTGCCGCAAGAGAGGAGCCCCGAAGAGAAGATACAAGGACTCCCTGAAACAACATCTCGGCCTTGGCCATATTGATCAACATAATTTGTCTCCTCTGGCCTCCAGTCGGGAGGCCTGGAGGCACACCATCTATAATGCTGCTGCTTCCTTTGAGAATGCCTGCAAGGTCACTCTCGAGGAGAAAAGACAACGCAGAAAGAATCGTGTCTTGCAGAATATACCACCTAAGGAGTATTTCTGCTGTGCCTTTTGCAATCGGACATGCCTATCTCATATTGGCCTCATTAGCCACCAGCGTGCTTGCAACAAATGTGGATCCAGCCTTTCCCAAATCTTCGTTCGTGAAGCCTAGCCATGATGATGAGATTTCTTATCCTCTTAGTGAAGACTGAAGCAAAACTTCATTAAATTAATTAACCATTTTAGCTTTTCTTCCTCTTTGAGTAGTAGACCAGCTCTGTCCTTGGTCTTCCTCTTAATGCGTTTGAAGAATGCCTTCTTGTTACTCATCATATATATTCTTTCTATATATATTCTCTATATTGCATTCAATGTGTTCATACAGTCTCCTGTTAAACACTTTCTAATTTCTAATTCCATACTAGTGTTTTGACTGCCATGTTATTTCTGTTCCGTTGATAAAGAACTTTGGTGTCCCATTTGCTGATTCAGGTAATTTCATAAGGAAATTAGATCTGATATTCTGCAAAAAGAAGAGATTCCTTGCTCTTCATTACAAAATTTCCTCCATTCATATGATTTGCAATATTATATAATACAAGGCTGTTGCTGTACGTAGATTCTTGCCTTTTGTCATAGGTATTTAACATGTACAAAAATATTTCACATTATGGCCCACAATTTAGGAAAAGAAAAAGTGTAGACTCAGCAACCACCAAGTATATTATATGGACTGGCAATAAAAGTAACTGAACTTTGAGGGTTGTGTTCAGTTCCCTAAAGGAATATGAAATGTATCTTTACACTGATGGTATTTTGTCTGTAGCGTGTCATTTTAAATTAGCAGTAACACATAACCCATCTCTCCTCCTCCATTTGAAGTCCATATTCATTTAGCAAATGTCTTTGCAGACAACTGAATAAGGAACAAGCAAAAAAGATTAATTATTACTAATAAAGGAATAGCAATAATACAATGTTCATACAACTATACATATTTATAAAAACCAAATTATAATTCATAATTTTGGCAAAAGATTTTTAGGGCAGAAGCTTTCTTTGTTTGGTCTACGCCTGAAGAGGTCTTTGCCAAGTATGACAAAATAGGATTCTGACATCTTATAAGTTACTAGATCACAACATAGTTTAAGATGCTTTCTTTTTACTCAGAAAAAATTATGTCTAGGATTTTTTAAACCTCAGACTTGGCAGGTGACACCACTTTGAATATAAAACTAATTCATATTTAAAATCCGTTATTTGCACAATGTTGCCATTGACATTGAGAACTGGTATCAGTAAGAGCAAGGTCAAAATGTCTGCCAAATATTACATTGAAGAAGTCATGATCATTTTGACTTTTACTTCATGTAAGTGACAGCAACATTTCTTTTACTCTTCAATTGCACAATATAATCGCTAAGCACCAGAATTAGCATGGTAACTAAGTATGTGACTAAAAAAAATTACATATTTCCACATATATGGATGTTTACATCACTCAGAGGTCCTGCTTTCTTTTTTTCTGGGTCAGTATATTTGCCTTGGATAACCATTTGGGAACAAAAAAGTACAGTTTACCTTAAGATGCAAAATACAAGCAGATACATCATTTTGCTGTATTCTTCTCTAAATAATTTCTTCCATATTTTTGGCTTCCTTTGGAAGTGGTGTCAAATTGTTTTGATTATTAGCTGATGAAAATGAGGAGACTTTCTTTCCGATACACTGCTATGCACATCCCACCTAATTCAAATTATTTCCTTTCACAAGTACTATTTAGCCACTTCATTGAAGAAATATATGTTGTTTCCTTCCTTTATTCTCTAGGTTCTCAGGGTTACAAAGAGCATCAGAACTTCCAGACACAGTGCTCAGATGTGCATCCAGAATCTTGCAGGCAGAGATGCATGAAATTGTCTCAGGAGTTAGAAATATAAAGCAGCAGATACCCCTCCTGTTTCAAACCTTTTTTGAATCTATAGCTAAATCTATATTCTATTCAGGGAAGAACTCTGGTACAAGATCAACCCCTTCTCTCAGAGGCTGAGATATCCCTTGGTTCATGTTTTGCTTTGGGTTTTGTCTAGGCAGCTGGATCAAAGCTGCAATTCCTGTTAACCTCAAGTAATTCACATTTATTGGATTGCCATTGATCTGCTGGTAAGCAGAGAGTGGACACCAGTTACATAAGACTTGTCAAGTACTGGAGCTTCTTAGTGGCTGCTGGAAGAAATTAATTAAGAGCTGATGAGATACAGAAAAGTCATAGGTTTATTTTTCATTTGGCACATCCATGTCCCAGTAAATGACTCTGAAAAGATTTTGTGTATTTGGGTAGATTACGCACAAAATCTTAAGACTAGAGTGCCTAAGACCAGTTGTGCAACTATATACTCCTAAACTTCTAATTTTTGGAACATAAAACCAGCTGAATGATTCAGAACGTGAATGAAAATCAAAATGGCAAAGATTGAGAAGTATTTTAATCACTGCCTGTACTGGACTGTTAATTATCCAAACTTACAAAACTTTCCAGTGCTTGACACCAGCATACAAGTCCATAAAGCATTCAATTCAGTATTTCTCAGGCTTAAATTTCAGCTGCATATACGGTGGCTTAAGTATAAAAATGTCAGTAGTTAACAATAGACATTTGTTATGCCAGTAGAAAGCAATTAGGTTTTGACAGAAATTTCTGTCAAAAAAGAGCACAGGCAGAACCTGGCTCACAGGTGTAACTTGATACTCAGTTTGGGAGAGCAAACTTGAGAAGGACTGAGTGGAGGAGACTTGTTAGAAAGCCCTTAAGATTCGGAGGGAATCCCTGACTTAGACTCATTTAACTGATAGTTGCCCAATAGGAACTTCTCGAATGATTCCTCCAATGTTTAGATTTCTGTGGATTCTTCTACAACTGAGAAACAAATCCACACATCAAGCTGAGCAGATGTACTCAAAATCCCCACCTCTAACTATTTTGGCCTCCTTCTTTTGTGGTTTTGTAATCCACAAAACACCATAATACCTCATACAAATCATTTCAAAAGACACGTGGTTTAGAAGAGATCTACAGCCAACTCAAGGAGACATTATTTTCATTTCATTATTCATTTTTCCTCCTTACATGTCTGGTAGAGTGGTTCAGATTCTGTCTTCCATTGACATCAATTCAAGTCACATACATAATACTCAAGAACAGAATTTATGATCCAGCATATTACCTATGATTTTAAAAGGTTACATACACTGCAGTATGAATGAAGGAACAAATGTTTAACCTGCTACTTCCAAAGTATTACATTCCATTGTTATTAAGAATTCTTTCAAGTTTATTCCTTTATCTAAGTATGAAACAGACTACTAAATTTCCAGTATTCTTCAAACTTATCCAAAATTTTCTACATTTAGAAAAAGCCAAATTAGCACTTAGAGTAGAAATTCCAAACTATAAGCCATGAACAAAAAACATATAACTCTGCTTTTTCTGATCCATACCAGTCCATAATCTAGTCCCTTGAGTATTTCAGAGTGTGTCAAAATGGATTCATAGTCAACTGCCATTCAATATAGTATAATATAGCCTCCCAATCTAATGATGACAATTCCATTTGCTTTCATATAGTGTTCAAAGCAATAACAGATTCCTTGTCCACTATTTTTGCCTTTAGCAGATCTTCTCTAATCTTCAGATTTTGCAACACTAAACACCAGCCAGTTCTTAGCTTTTGACAAGAAAGAGAAGCAGACCAGTCATATCTTTCTAACCAAACACAGAAGCCAGAGCTGTTGTGTGAAGAATGTAACATAGGATTTTCTCTCCTATACTGTTTTTTCTGCAAACAGTCATTCACCCTTCTTCCCAGCTGATTAACAAATGAAATCCATCCACTCCTACAGATACTATGAACAAATAGAGATGGCAGCTATTTACCAGCAGCAGAATAGTACAACTGGAGCAGATGATTTCTTAGTATATTCTTAAATTTCTTACCTGGAAAACAGGATATTTCTGTTACCATTCAGCAGACAATGTGGCTAAGGACAACTACTTTAGCTGGAACAGAAATGGTAAGCACAGTTATTTCTGATTGATCTAGCCACAAAAGAGAATGATTTAAGGAGTCTAGAAAAAGAAAACATCTAAAAAGGAAGTACAGAGAGGATTTTTACTTTCATCTTCAATTTTGATAGCTTTTCTTCTCCTCAGTACAACTCTCAGATCAGTTGAATCCCTTTGTATTTCCATAGGTTTCAGTGGTCTGACAGGAGGAACGAGTTTTGCCTTTTCATCTCTATGTAAATGTTTATGCAAAAATAGATACACTGCCCCAGATTCTGGGCCATGTTCCAGCAAATTCCCTCTGTAGAAATGAGATAGATGTCTCCACGGGATAATTAACTCCTTTGTTGGAGTGGAAGCGCAGATGACACAAGCTTAGGGGAATGGTTGTAGTCTTTCCTCAGGTTCCTCTGGGGATGGCGAAGAGAGATGTCAATGAGGGTATGATGAGTTCTGGTTGATTCCACTGACTGTTCAGTTGTCCCTAAGACCACTTCAGTGGTCACTCTCCTAAAAAGTAAGTAAGTCCCCCAACTGTTATGAAGATGTTCAAAAAGACAAATAGCACAGAAAAAATATTTGACCTATGCCCACTAAAAAGTAGTATTGATTAAATGGCTTGGAAAATGGAAGGGTTTTGTTTCCATGTTTGATCCCTCTTATTTAACACCTAAATTCTTTTTCATATCAATGGTTTATCAAGCATCGGAACAGTCTATACAAGGAAGCGGTTGAGTCCCCATTCCTGGAGATCGATAAAAGACGCATAGGCACTTAGGAACATGGCACTTAGGAACATGGTTTACCATTGGACTTGGTAGTCTAGGTTTACAATTGGACTCAACGACCCTAAGGATCTTTTCCAATCTAAATGATTCTATAAAAGCAAGTGTTCAGGATTTAGGATTTAGAATTCCACTTTATGGGGTGTCTTCATTGCTTCTACAGAACCTGTTAGCATTAGGTAGTGTTGTTTTTCTTGTATTACAGAGCCCTGAACTCATTATTTTTAATTCCCTTTAATACAACCATTTACTGCAACAAGCTTTCTTCCAAAACTGGGATTGGCAAGACATGTGAAGAAGAACAGAGCAGAAAATCTATCTTATATGCAACTGAAGAGTCAAGAATATCACCAGTTCCCAGAAACAGGTTGCTACAAACCCATTACCTATAGAACAGTCTTACTTCACTTCCTATCCTCTCCTCCTTCCCAGCACATTACTCAGAAGAGATCATAAATGAGGACTTCAGGTACAACCAGTTCTCATAAAGGGCAAAGTGCTGGGAATTCACAGCAATAGGAAAGGCTGTCTAAGGTCTCACTGGCCATTTTAGGAAAACATTACATACTGAAAGTGATAAATTTCAAGAACCCTTTAAATAGATACCAGTTCCAGTAAGACTGAAAAGAGGCCTTGTTGTTGAGTCCTTAAAAATCACCATCAACTCCCTCGCTTTAGCACAGCAACACAGAGTGCCAAACCACAAGCTGTGGCACTCGCTCTGAGCACCAGAGCATCCCACCAAATACAGAAATTTGAAGCAACAGACAATTATATGCTAAGAACTCAAAGAACTCCTTTCTAGGCCATTCATGTTTTAGCAGGAAGCCTGGGAGGAATCTGTGGCCTCACAATTTAACTGTCAGACTTGCAGCCACTATTCATCACAGCCTCTGCATTGTTTACATATTAAGAATGTTTTTAAGACAAATAATGTGTTTCATATTTTCTCTTTATTGTGTTTTATAGCTTTTCTTTTGTTTGTATCTAAAGCTGCCTTGAATTCAGAGGAGGTAACTAAATCATGCAGTTTAACTTCCACAAAGAAAGCATTGACCTGAGCTGATTTCGAAGGAAAGGCGAAGAGGGAGGTTATGTTCCATCCAGAGCTCTAAGCCAAGTAGATTCGAAATGGAGAAGTGCCCAGACTTCTTGCAGCATGTATTCAATAAATCATACTAACTCATTGTGTACTGCAATTCCATAGAATTTATCAGATGCCTTGAGAATAGTAGTCTCAGACTTTTTATCCCCATGTTCACAGCCCAGGTCTGCAGAACAGGAGGTCAGTGTTCCCACGTCTGCACAGGTTGGATGAGCTGCTCCTGATGATCTAATTTTGAGATGCTTTTGATATGATTGCATCAGAAACACAAACTAAACTCACAGACATACTTGGAGTCATTCCAGAGTTTTCTCACAGGGGGCTCTGCATAAAATAAACTTTAAACTGATTAAAGAAACAGCTGTCATGCATTTGTTTGACTGACCAAGGTGCTAAAGTGCCATCAGGCAAATCAGTTGACTTTCTTATCATACCTATATATGAGCATTTCACCAAGCCTGTCATGTACCTCTTCTATTTCTGATGTGTTTCCTGCACTTCTGATATAGAACCTTTTGTCACTAAGCCTTCAATGTACAGATTCTGTGTGGCTTCTTGGAAAATATTTGGACAGCAGAATAGGAGAGGAATCACATATTCACATAGTATTATCCCACAGTTATCCCACAATCATACGGTAGATGTGCATATAATAAGCAGGCACCAGGCAAAACTTATGCTCTGCACAGATTCGTTCAAAGTCAGTTCTTCATTTCAAAACTCAGTTAATGCTGACACCACACCACAGAAGGTCTCTGATAACTTGTGTAGCTGGAGTTCAACATTCACTGCTCTTCATACACTCCAGAATCTTTTGCTCTAAATAATCCCTTGGAGGACCTTTTCCTGCTCTGTAAAACTAGTCATTTTCTTGATCAACATAATCATCTCTTTTACTAAGTCATTTTGAGAATGCAAAGACTGTGCAAAGTATCTCGATTTCATGGATTTATGATACATAGTAACAATTTAACTACTAATCTAACAATGTGGGTTTAGCTGTTAATCAAACTAAGTAATGCTATCCAAAAGTTCAGTAAGAGGACATTTATAAAGTCTGGTGCAACATCATGAGTAATTTTTATCCAGTTGAGTATTTTATGATAAAATCTAAAAAGAGGAATGCTGGGGTCTTAATCTAAGACCAAATAAACACATATATATCTCTACTGTAACTATATGTGACCCCTTTTATCTTTGTATAGTGATTCTCCACCCACATTCAGGTGGATCACCTGATAGTATCTTTCCATTTTGTGGAGACCAAAATTCTTTTGGAAATATCTTCATTCAAAGAATAAAAACATTAAACTTTTTATCCTAAAAGAAAAATTCTTCAACATGCATTTAAGGGTACACCTTGACTATCTAAAGAAGCAAAAACGTTTTTAAATATTAAATTTCCACCTCAAAAATGTAATAACTCTCTTGGGAAGGGAGAAGTCTGACTGTTTCAGGCAAAATTTTGTTTTCTTCTTCCTTAAATATGGATTTTTTGAGAATCAAGTCAAAGTTTTTCTTCTAACTTACCTGGATTTGTTTCACAAAGCCAGGCATTGTCTCTAGATTTTAATATATGTATCATCAATATTAGAAGTAAATAATCAAATGATGTACCCTTTGGCTATTTTCTGTTGTAGTGATGGATTAATCAATAAGGGGCAGGAAAACCACTTATCTTGGCATTTGCAAACAATATTTGAGAGCTGATCTCATAGTATAAACTGCCATAGAAAATTTCAGGGATACAGAAGAAACTTTTACCAAGAAAGGAAACTGTGATGTAATGGGAGAGAGGAAACAAAAACAAACTCGAGGGACAACATGGATGTTCTGTTACTGCCTATTTTGTAGAGCATTTCAGAGATTTAATTTAACATTTTATTTCTGTTTTGGAAACAAACACACAAAGTCCTAAAAAACATGAAGTCCCTACCTGTAAAATCCTATAATGATTTTCATCTTAGAATTACAATCTGACATACAAAAAATTAGGTAGATTTAACTTCAAAATGTCTTGGTACTCTTTGGTTTTGCATGGTTCATAAAACTCTGTGTCTGTCCTATTTCTTTACCAGACTTCAAGCTGATCAGTAGCTTAAAAAACACCAAAGTCCCTGTATGTTTTGAGGTATGAAATCATCAGAGTATTCAGGTTTTAGTTATCCAGTACTGTACCAATGTTCCTATGAAACTTGTAATCAAAATTTAGCATTTTTCACATAGTCCTTACTTCTGGAACTGAAGGTTTACATCAAAATCTTTCGGGATTTTCCAACAAACTTTTCAGACCTTGAAAAGCTTGTTAAGAAAAAAGAACTACAGAAATCAGAAAGCATTTAAATTAACATACAAAATTATTGTTGTTACTTAACCAATGACTTTGGGACTCTATTAAATTCTTTTTTTTTTTAAGTTTTTAAGAAGGTATAAATTGCATAATAACCAGTTTCAGCTTTACAGTTGCAAGAGGACAATAAGGAAGGGGAGAAAGAAAGGAGTTGAGGACACTTTCCCTATTTCTACACACAGATACACACACAAAGAAGAATGTAAAAAATAAACCACAAAGAAAACAAACTCAAGGTGAAAAACATCAGACCAAAACTATGATTTGGAAAAGCTGTTCATGCTTTTAGGAGTTTTAGCATCCCTATTTTTTTCCCACGGTTTGGGTTCCCCAGACAGATCACATCTCTCACCACATACTGTAATCTGGGACCCTCAGAATGAATTTATGTTTAGCAACATGTACTTCCAATGATGTTAAAGTTGTACAATAGTTATACAGTTTCTGCCCTGCTAATAACAAAAGTTGTATGAAGCAATAGCTGGACAGGATGCATAATGTTAGAAAAACTGAAAAACAGTTACTTAAACACAACTGTTTATGATACAGATGGCCACGGAAATGGTAGATTATATACCCCAATCCTTTTGAGTGCCTAAACGGCTCCATATTTCCTTGCTCTCCAGTCCATTTCTTTTATTCCATAGATTCCATATACTATTTCGTTTCCATAGGGTACCACACTGTCATTTCTGCTCTGCACTACCTTCCAGACAATGCAATTCCAGTCACATCTCACTACACCCTGAGGTTTCCAACAGGAAAATTAATTATCATAACAGTTTCAGGTAACCAACAGAATGATTTAGAACTATGAACGTATCTAATTTCAAACTTGAAAAAATCTGAAGGAATTTGCACTGGGATCTTATAGAGACAAGACTGTCAGGAAGATACATCACTGGTCAATACTGGAGCCTCTGTCAAATAGAAGTTCTCAGCAAAGCACAGAGAGAAGAGAGGAAGGAAATAATGGTCAGGACATTTTTTAAGTACTTGTTGAAAGATCCAGCTGAATGGGAAAAGAGTGCCCATGTTAAACTCACCAGTGATTTCCTCAGCTTCACTGTGACAACAGCTAAAACAGAAGTCTCAGAACATCTAATGAGGTTTCATTAAACAGAGTTTCAGGAATGGGCACCTTTCACAGGAGTTGAGGGATAAGAGGGAACTCCAGGAGGTTCCTTCAGGAGCAAAAGTCATTCAATAGGCTATGATGGCAGTGAGACAGTTTGGTCAGTGTTCCTACCCAGACTAGCATGACTAGCTGATGGTCTGTGCTAAGCCAGCTTCTTTTTCCACTATCACTTCTCTTTTTTCAACAGCAGGTATAAAAGTTATGAAAACTTAATATTTCGTGAAGTCATTTAATAAAAATCCTAATTTATTAAACAGTGGTCCTTTTTAAGTGTCAAAACTTCCCTAAAGAAAAATAAGAACCAGCACTGGTGAGAGCCATGGGAACCTTCCACTTGCTTAAGTGAATAAAATAAAAAAATGTAGTTCCAACGATTAAAAAGAGGTTTTATTTTTATTAAAATTGATTAATGCTCAGAGAATAACTCAGAGGCTTGAAAAGTAACCATCATATTGGCTACTGGAAAAATCATTTTTTTATGACTGACCCTCACAACTGTTAAGCAGCTAGGAAACCAACTAGTTTTATATATTTTATTTCAAATACCATGGAATTTTCTTTAAAAGAACATATATTTTACTTCTAAAACTAAAAAATGTCTTTGTTGTTTGAGGGAAAAATATAAATGCAAATATATAGAAGTTATTTTAATCTTCTTTCGTAAGAAAAGTTCAAAGGCCCCATAATATTCATAAGATGACGCCCAGCATTAAACTCAAGGTGGGAAGCATCCCAGATAATGTCCATTAGATTAAGATTAATATATTGAGGGTGTTCCCCCTCTCCTGCTCATGGTTGAGCATCCCTGTACCCTCAACAGTACCTTCTCTGAAGGCCTGTGTTGGTCTCTGCAGCTCTCCTATGGAGACCACCAGCTACTACAAAGCATAAATGCCTCCAACTAGATGATTTTAAAGCCCTGGCAGCTAAATCATATAACTTACAGAAAATTGTCGGTTAAATTTAGATTTAACTTAGAAAATAATGGGGTTCTAAAACAAATTTTAAGGTTTTAGGTCCTGTTTCTGTTTTGCTCTCCTAAGACAACAGCTATTTTAAAAGCAATTCCTTTGCTAACGCCAGAACCAGACAAGCACTGGCTTCAGAAAACCTCTGCTGTTTGTGTAGTACAGGCTTCCATTTAATAAGACATATATGTTTTTTAATTAAATTTCCCATGACAAACAGTGGTTTAAGTTGAGGCAAACTGTGCCTCATAAAAACTCAGCAATATTACTGAAACCAAGAGCTTATTTGAGAAGACAGGAGTTTTTGTAAAAATCCTAAACATGCTCATTTCTCTATTTCTGAAGGTAAACAAACCCTTCATTAATTCCTCCTCAGGCTTACCCATTTGAATTTTTTTGGGTGAAGTATCAGGAAGGGCAAACAATACTATGTGATGCTTCGTGGGTGTTTTCTACAGCTGTACTTGGTAGCACTGGGGCAGCCCCACAGAAGTGCAGATCTGGAATGCCTGACTATGTTTTGTTTGCAGTGCAGCATGTCCTGCAGCACTTCCCATGTTCCTAGTGCCCCATGCCTCCCCCAGCCACTCAGAGAACAATGTACCTCCTTCCTATCCTGGGAAGCCAGACAGCAGGTGAGGGAAAGGTGATAAAATTCCCTATCTCACCCTAATCAGGATCTAGAATTTGACCTGACTGAGTACCTTCAGCCAGGAGCTGTGGAGCTTTCACAGACTTTGTAGCTGAGACCAAGCTGGTCATAGCTCAGGAAAAGCCAAACAGAAGAGCAGTGGAGGAAAACACTTCCTGCTCCAAAGAGAGAACCACATTTTACATCATGAACTGTGCACTTTGGTAATGCCCTGACATGAGCCCTGGGACAAACCCAGGCACCAAATCTCTAAGCATTGGCTTTGGAATTCCAGCTGTTCTCAGCTGTTCAGAGTAAATGTGTCCAGTGAGGTCTCTGCCAGCAGAAGATAACTACATCTACCTCCAGCTGAAAACAATTGCTATGTCTAACTCCTCACATTTCCTTGATATAGCTCCCAAAACAGCTCACACATCTATACCATATCCCAACATTTACCTGCTTCTCAGCCACAGGAGCACACCCACACTCATTCACATATAAACAGCAATTCTACTTACTTTACTCCTTTTTAGCAAATAAATGTCTTCTCTTTCTTGTTAGCATGTTCCAAATGTATGCCAAGACTTGATGTAGTGATGTTGGTATCAGTGACAAACAATCAATTTCCAAGTTTCCTGCAGCAAAATTGGTACCTTATATTAGCAGACTACCACTAGAATGTCTCAAACTACTTTGCTCAGTTTGTTGCCTCTCAGCTTGGAGAGGCCAATGTCTTTTATTTCTTAAGGAAATATATCACATAGAACACAGTAAGTCAAAAGTATTGGCGGAGGGGATATAGACAGATTGTGCACAGACCAATATGATCGACAAAATGTCCAATTTATTACAAGAAGGATGCTCATTATATACTGCTTCTACATCCCAACACATGATCACCTCTTCTACAGTATTGGGTACATAAGAAAAACATACTTTGTTGTCCAATTCTAATTGGACTACAACAGGTGTCCATATGATCTCGAGGGCACACGTTTACCCTCTTGAAACTCCACCTTCACCTTGGCATTGATCCTCTGCTCTAACTTCAAGGACTGAAGCCATGTTAGCTATGCAGTTTCTTTTACTGTTTGTGCTTTAGCTATGCCAAGGCAAGGCTCACAGAAATGCAGAGGAAATTGTTCACACACAATCTTTGTTCTCCCAACACAAAAGTCTACAGAACACCAAGATACTTATTAAACTGGATGACTCTGCAGGATCATTTCCCTATATTCTGTTGTAGAAAAGGAGTATGTTAAAGTACAAAGTGGAAAGGGATTGTGCTTCCATCTTCCACGTCCCACACAGTGTGAAAGCTACATAATTCTTTCACAGACCAGGCCCTCCAAGGCTCTGACTATATGTGGGTCCTCAAGTTATCTTATTCTAACAACATATATCCAGGAGTCAACACAGACCATCATATTTCCACAAGCATTTTGAACCATTATAAATTAGACCAGAAATGGAGGGCCACCTTGTCTTCTCCTACTCTGCTCCTTCCCTCAGGCTGGCACAAGTCTTTGGGCTGCAGCACAATTACCTGCATTAATCACATATTTGCCTATGATCCAGGTTAAACATGCCCAGCTTTTTGCTATGTTAGGCTTAACCCAGTTCCTAAATACATCAGATAAAAGTTTGCATAAAACTGCAATGGTAAAGAACAAGTCATCTGTTGACATAAAATCCAAATGTCCTTTGGTCTCTCAGTTGTCACCATCTCAAAAGCAGTACAGATATCTTGGTAAGAGAGTGAATAGGTCTTGCAGCCCTATCCACCTTCTCAGGTTACATCTAGTAGAGCTCCATGTTAATTAGACTACTATTCTTCTAAACATAGGCATTTTTCCCCCATTTTTGGAGGTATTAGTTTTGAATGTGGACCTCTGCTCTATAAGGCAAGTATTTTTAAAGGGCTCAAAAGACAAGCACTAAGTTCAGTGTTAGAGCTTTCTATTCCAAATGAGGACAAAATCCGTTTGTTTCCAAATTGCTTTCTTTAATTTACACTGACTTCTTTAAGTTATGGTGTCAACTTCAGAATCCACATTTGAAAGTGTGGGATGAGGAAATTAGGGCTTACTACAGCAGGAAAATTCTTATTGTTTCATTAGTCTCTAGTCCAAGAAACCAACATACAGCAGCAAGGCCAAAACTGACAACTCATGTTCCAGAATAGTGAATGGTAAATCATCGGATATGGGAACGGTGAGGGTGGAAAGAGAAAAGAATGGAATTGTTTACTCCCTTATGTCTTTAATTGAGTAACATTAAAAAAAATCTAGTTATAGCAAAAAAAGAAAAAACTCTTGGCTTATGCCTGCAGCAGCCCTAAGTTTTGGACAGAAGCAATGTTATAATGTATAATTATATAACTTGCTTGAACAGTTGCTTTCCATATGGGAAGTAACAGATTTGCCCAGCTGCATTTTGGAAAGCCTGAATCTACCATTATTCAGGGTATAACAATTTTGCTGAAATTTGGAAGTCTTACAAAGGTACCTACACATTTCACTGATGGTCTTTGACAATACTTCTCTTCCTAAGAATAATACATGGCTTCAACCCCTTTTCCTAAGGTCCTGAGCCATATTTATCTCCCAGGATTGTCAATATAATTGTGTTCGACTACAGATGACTAGGACTTCCTATCATGAAAGAAAAGATGGAGCTTCAGGAAGCATGAAAGAGGTACTTTTGAAAGTCTCATTTAAACATTTTATTTTGGATAATCCTCTAAATATACAGATTTAATTCAGCTGCTTAGTGGTCTTCATCTCGGGTTATTTTCTGTCTTCTATACCAGTCAGTAACTGAAGTAGGAAACAGTTCTCAGTAGTCTTAAAGCAGCAGCCTGTATTTGCTGCTTATTTCAGTAACTTAGCTATAACCCCAACATTGATTACACTTCTTAAAAGTTTGAAGAATACTGGACTTCCAACATTTACAAACCTGAACTAACAGTGGCCGTGACTGTTTTGTCAAGAGTCCTTATCCAATAGCTAGAACACTACTTGAACTCACCAGGTTCCCTGCTGCCACACTAATGTCAAGAACTGGGAGATTTTCAAAACTACACAAAGACAAGTAATAGGCACAGATGTTTGGCATGTATATATAGGATATAAGTTGTTGAGTGTGAGACTCAGCAGAGAAGCCACAAAAAATGTCACAGTTTCAGAAGATGTCAAAGTGACCTGGTTACCAGACTATCTGAGTCCTCAACTGGGAGTCAAATGTGTATTAACTGGACCTTCCCTGACATCCAGCCTTTCAAATATTGTCCAAGACATAATTCCTCCAAAAATATTTTACAGGCTTATTTCATCTAGTGTTGGGAAAATACCAAAGGTGTCCAAAAAAGAGACAATGCTGTGTGAATTAAGACAGCACCAACAAGTGGTTCCACAATGCCACTGTATTCACGGGGGGAGCACAGCAGCCACATAGCCCATAATATTTTCAGTATCCCAAAGGGAAATTACCTCAGATTTCCTGTGTTCTCATTTGTCTGACACATGTTTTTGTTACATTTTATATCTTTAAGTATTTTACGTTCCATGAAATCACTCCAAAAAGCAATTTACCACATTATATTACTTTCTGCTATCTTTATGCATCATCAGAATTTTGAGAACTAAAACTACTGTGGTTTGGAGAATCCATGAAGGCATCTGGCACAATTAGCAAAGCTAAAGAAGAGACTGCATTTGTTGCCAGATGGTCTTCTGTATTTTGCATGAAACAGGCAAAAAAAAGACAGGAACAGGCCCGGGACATGGAAAAGAATGGAGGCACATGGGTGAGAAGTTTGAATCCTCACAGGCAGACAAAGGAACTGAACCAGTCTCTATACATCCTGGCCAGGTGCTTCAGCCACTGACACTTTAGCCCAAGTGTCATCCCCAAAGGCAGCAGTCCCACATGAAGGTGTTGAGGAGATGGAGAAACTTCCTTGAAGCCCAGATTGAACCTCATGACAAATTTTGAACCACATGTACAAATATAACATTCACTCCATCTTTATGTTTCCCCCCCTGCAGTTCTGGGCAGCTCTGTACTTAGCATAGGAGCTGTTTTGGGTCCTGGTGTCTTCTCAGTGCTTTGGACACTGCTTTAAACACCAGCTATATGGTTGGCTCATATTTTTAATTTGCAGTTGAGTTTTGAATCCAAGTCTTGACCATGCATACCGGGAAGGGGAGGAAATTTGAGAAGGAGGCATGATTTTTCCCAAATGGTAAATACACTGAATCATCCTGTGAAATAACAACATTCCCCACAGTGTGTATGGCTCAACCTGACAATAAAGAGAAGCAGCTCAGGACGCAGATTCTTCTATGAGGAAGGAACAGAAAGTGAGGAAATACACCACAGTTCATGCCTTAAGGAGGACCATTAAAGCGACTTAATAGCTGAACACATTGTCTTATTGAGGCACAAAATACTTCCTCTACAGGGGTCCTGCTGTACAATCATTTTTTGAAGTGCAGAATTCTGCTGACTTTACATTCCAGTAAGTGATCTGGAGTAGCTTACAAATGTTGCCATATTTATGCAGAGGGAACAACTTCAAACTGCCAGTCTTCCACAGGCCATGAAAATACTCCTTCCCCCAACCTCACAGTTCCTACTCAATGTTTTGTGAACTTAAGGCACTGACAATATATTTAACCAGTTCTTCAACAACTGCTATTCTAACTTTCTGCAACTGTTAAGAATTGTGATCTTCTGCATTTTCAAAACAATTTAAAGAAAACTTCCTGTATCCATTTGATACAGAGAGGTACATACTCTTAATCAGAAGTTCTGAAAGAAAATAAAGCAAGATGTTGGAATATGCAAACCACCCTCTGGCCAAGGACAGGTTAATGCAGTGCTCTGGGCTCTGCCCCCCTATGCTAGTAACAGGAATCAGGCTTGTAGGGAAGGATTTTTGGGGACTGGCCAGCAGGAGAGCCTGTAATCTGCAAAAGATGAGATCTGGGGCTGAGTCAGAAACTTCCTGAGAGTCTTCTGCCTGTCAGAGACTTGCTAAGTGCAGCCAAGTCTGCATGCAACAACTGGGGATTTCTCCGAGACCATATTTGTTCGCCATGTATGCAATGCTCTTTTGAAAAGTAGGAACAGCCACATAAAATGTGTCATATGCTTCAGCCAGGTGACTTTTGGTTGTGAGATTGTGGTGGTCTTATTACAATTGCTCCTTAAGTTACAGTGGTCAAAGACACATGAAACAGGGGCATTTCTTTATCATTTAGTTAATTCCAAACTATCGCCTGCCTTCACTGAAATGAACAAGTGACATTGGAACTGCAAAACGGTGGAAGAAAAGAGTCCAGAGTTTTATTATTGGGATATCTGATAAGGTGTAACTCAGAGAAGCTAGCAGAGTCTTTTCAGAAGGGTCCATGCCAGCTCTAAAAACAGATAAAAGAATCTGGCTTAGAGAGACTGAGAAGGGCTATAAAAGGCTCATTATTCCAATAGCCGTTCTATTAGAAGAAGCTAATTGTGATCAGTGTTCAGCAGTTCACTAATTCAGCCAAAAATCATCCCTATTGAAACATAGAGGTATAAAAAAAAAAAAAGGATGAACATTCTGTGTGTTCATTTCAGATCCCTCAGTTAACATACTACTTCTATAAAAATCATAATGCCCAAATACAGATTGAGGCAAACACTAAACACCATTCTCTATGAACTCAGTTGAGCTGCTTTTTGAGTGAAGTAGTCAGGAGAGCTTACTGGTAGATGACTTAAAACAAAAAACAACAACAAATAACCCAAATTGTTGTTTATGTGTATTTTACTTGGTAGAATTATCAGACCTACAGTGTCAAGAAAAGTATCAGATATACTGAAAAAGTAATTTGCTTTCAAATACAAAAAGTAACAGTCAGGAAAAATCCATAGTGCATCTTCCATTTTACAGATGCATTCCAAAAACAGTGATATCATCCTTGTGCATAGTTAACACTAACATTGTGATAAGACGATTGATAAGCTTTATTTCTTCCATAAGAAATAAATCAGTATTTTTCTTCTTAAGGTTTTGTTATCTTTTTTGCAGTGCTTAGAAGTAAAAGTTTAATAAAGAGCATTCAAAGAGCCAGAGTGCCCTCTCGTGGTCTTACATCATCCCTGTTACTTCATTTTAGGAATTAAAAGAAAAAAAAAGGCTGGGTTGCTGGGTTCTTTTTTTTTTTTGTTTCTTGACTATTCTACACAAAAATCTTATAGCTATCAAGTCAACGTTCCTAAATGTTCTCTTAACAAGGATAATTTCAAGAGCTAGACAATTAAGTGTGCAGATCCAGGCTGCCAAAAGTCACTCATGTAAAACAAAATGCAGAAAATAAAGCCCATGCTTTATCCCCAGCAATTCCACACATCACAAAAAACTGAAATGCAAACCACAGCTTAGATAAAGTTCTCAGCAGCTAACTTGGTTTGATAACCTAAACACCAACATTGGCATGACACAGAAGGGAGGAGAGGGAATTAACCCTCTACATTGAACGAAAGGAACCATCTGGGTAAGGAAAGTGAAGAGAGACTTCCCAAATTAATTCTGCTGTGGCCGACACAGAGCACTAATTCCTTCCAGGAGCTCCTGCTCCCAGAGTGATATCTGCTAGTGGCCAGATATCAGGTGATGTTGTGCACAGACCTTCGGTCACTGTTACTGATACTGGGCATGCGCCAGCATCCTCTCAGACGTACTACAGCTAATACAGACTGGGATGAGTTAACTTCCAGGGGATTTTAACCCTGTGCTGCAAGGAGAAGGAAAGGATTTAGTCCTTCAGTTTTGCCATCCCTCATCTGTTTCTTGGTTCCTCATGGGCTGCCTCCAGTTTTCACTCAGGGATGGCAGCTTCCCTCACAGCAGTAAATGGACAATTCAAAACTCTTAAAAATAAGAGACTATTCCCCAGTTCAGATGAAGAACATCATGCAAGCAATCAAAAGTAGATGGATATTTTAATGCCTTGTTCTAGTAAGCTGCCAGTCACGTCACGACTGCCAGTCGTGACTGGACTAACATCTGCTTTGTAACTGATACCATTGCAGGCAGAATAGCAAAATATTCTGAAAAGACATAAGCTGAGCTGCAGACACCCTGATGTCAGGTCACCACTGGCACACTGGTGGTACAAAAACAAAACCTAAACTTTCAGAATTAATTCAAGGCTAAACAGATAACACCATCAAAGACAACTAATTCAATGTCCACTCCCAAGAACAGCGAAGCAGAAATACTCACTGCAAATACTTCAGATCACTTTCCTAGGGATTTCAAACATTTTGTACTAAAGGTCCAATAAACATTCAATTTAATTTTTTCAATCATGTCCAAATGTAACAAAAGTAACGCTGACTCATTTCTCAAGGAAACCAAGAAACTAACAGCAAAACAAAATAGACCAGGAATTAAGCATACATATTTTCTAAATAGCAGATCTTTCAGTTCCAATAGAGTTTTAGCCTTGAACTATAAAACAATTATTTAATACATTATTGCCAAAGTTACCCAAAGAGAGCAAAAATACCCTATCTGGGCAATCTGTGTGCAAATGGAACAGCTTATTAAGGCTTACTTAATTGAGAACAAGTAAACGAGGTTCTTAGAACCAATTAGAACCAATTTCTTGAGGCAAACTTCATGGTCTGAGTTCCCAGAAATGCACTGGAAAATTAGCAAAAGGGAACATCTTTCACTGCTTTGTTTTAAGACACAGAAAACAATGTCAGGCCACATCCACAAAGAGTTGATTTGATTCCCTCTGGCTGTAAGAAGTAAGACAGCTTCTAGAAATAAAAAAAAAATAAATAAAAAATAAAATAAAATAAAATTTAAAAAAATTTTTAAAAAATCAGGTAAAAATCTCTGCTTAGCAGATATTTGAAACCATAAGATGTGACAGAGAGGCACCAATTCCATCTTCTCTCCTGAAAGCCACATGGTGGTTTTTACATTCTTTGTTGTTGTTGTTGTTGTTTATCAGCATCATAATGATTCAAAATTTCCTGTTCCTCAGCTGAAAATCATAATCATAATGGTGATTGATTAGCACAGCTCTGCTAATTCACTCATCCACATTTGCCAATCCCAGCTGAACAAAAATATGTCTTACTAACCCACATAAATAAGAATTATTTCTTGATTAGTACAAACTGCTTTCTGCTGCTGAACTTGGATCTGCTCACACTACCAATATCAATATCTTTACTGCTTTTTTCTCTTTACTAGAACAGATGCTATGATCTGGACATTGGATGGGGTGAGATGCAGACAGAGGTACAATATGTCAGTGCTTGCTAATTTCAAATATTTATTTTGGATTGTTAGGTCAATGTAGTATTAGATATTGTACTCATAATTCTTACATGTTGCCTCAAGGAAAGATTTTTCTGATGGTACCACAAAGCAAAATTTAGCACACTGCATCTAATTGGCCAAGCTTTAGAAAGGAATATTGAGTATTTAAAGGAATCATCCTTTTCAGTTCTGTAAAAACGTTACTTGCTAGGGAAGGGGAACATCTCTTCAGATCTGAGGAATCATTAGAGAAAACAGCAAGCGCTGTCCCAGTGGGTTATTCTAACAGAAAGATATGTAAAACACCTTTATCTGACATAAAAGTCCTTGAAGCCACCTAAAACTTTCACTGTACAAAATGTGCAGATCATATACAGAGAAATGTTAGGAGAATAAAAGGAAATGTGTCCTCACTTGGAAAAGTCTTATGTCATGACAGAAAACTACTAGCAGAAAAAGAGTAATTTCTTATTCCATGTAAATGCTAATGCTTACTCAGAGGATCTTATTTTTCAGTAGTTCCACTTAAATCATTGCTGTTTGTGAACAGACCAAATGGAAGATTTAAATTATTATAGCATGAAAATTATAGTAATTTAAGTTAATTTTCTTACGGGTAAAAAATAGGGGATATCAATGAGATGAATTCAGTTAAGAGAGCTACTTCAGTAAGTGAGGGTTTAAGTCTTCTTTAGCTGGCAATAAAAGATCATCTCCTGAGTAAATAAAGATGTAATTTTGCACTTTGCTGTCTGTTTTCTGACTATATAGCTCCTTTGTTCCTAAGGGTGAGCATTCTTAAAATTTCAACCTAGAACAAACACATGAAAGCAACTGAGTAAGATATTCTCTAGGACAGAGAAGAATTTAGAAAGATATCTGCTCTAGGAGGTATTGTTTAATCTACCACTAAAACCAAAACATACCTGTAAATCAAACCCAGACAATATCACGCTTGTATATATTTATAGCTCATCAGTTAAATCTCAGCCTCTGCAACTATTTTCATCTCTTTAAATTATAAAAAGATATTAAGTGGGCTAGTCTTGAACACACAAACTCAGCTTTCTCTTGTAAGGATATTTCTAGGTTTCCTTGTGCTCTATCACTGAGGTCTTCCTCAGCATTGCAATAAAATGCTATTAAGCATACCTATGTCTCTTTTGTCCTCTCTCACTCTATTACATAGAGCATTTGAAGTACTACAAATAGGAATAAACTTTCTTACAACATTATCAAGGTATGTTCAACAACTTAGACCAAGACCAGCAATGTGCACTTCAGAACTGTGAATGTTAAGGATTAGCAGAAAAAGGCACTGACAACAAATTCTAGACCACAACTCCAATATGTTTTCATTTAAATCAGTATTTACTAAAAGAGAAACAAAACATTTGATGGGTGATCCTATTACATGGAGTATTCCTAAACCCTTCTGAATCATCAGTAAACTTTTCCATATGACTTTGCATCAAGTTATTTGACCTATCTATGCCTTGGTAAAACCAGCTGGAAAAATGTGCTATAAACCTGGTAATGTATCCGAGCTGAGTTCAGGGTAAGTGAATTGCAAAAGCAAGGAAAAGACCTGGAGGCAGCTCCATGCCTTGTTATTCCTGGGAGGCCCAAGATGTGAGACTGCAGCCAGACCCCTGTCTTTGGGGGTTAGGCTGATGGATATTCATTAGCAACGTACGAAAACTCAGCTAAGTCTCATTTTTTCGCAGCAGTTCTCCACCTAATCACGAAGGTGAAGTTAGTTTGCAAAACGACCATATCAGTCTTTGCCTACTGTAGGCAAGAGCTGAGGCAGAAAATAAAAACGCTTGTCTTTACATTCCAAGGAGAGCAAGTTCCCTTCTCATTTCACAGTTTCAGTTCATAATTACTGAACTATTGAGAAAATGATCTGATCAGCTACGATTTACACAAGTTGCTTTAAAATTACTTCATCTGTGGGATCTTCCAATGTAGTTTTGATTTGTTTCCTGAATTTTCAAACTTGATGCATTTCTGGGCAATACAGACATTCAGCTTAAATCTACAGAGCTGGACATACTGTTGCGGCTGTGTAGCACGCGAAATTCACCCCATTAGTTTTTCAGACTTCTAGATACATGGAACAACACCTTAAGAAAAATCAGTTCTTTTGAATGCACTGAAGGAGAACAAGAACACACAGATGTGTACATTGTTGGAAGAGAGGGAATGACTCCTCCCACATAAATGAAGCAGCCTCAAGTAAGGTCCAAATTAGTCTGAGTTCTCTTGTAAAACAAAGTCTGATTCCTTAAAGTTGATTTCTAAGTGCATTTTAAAGTTTATATTTTCACCAAGAGGTGGAGCATCAATTCTGAAGTCATTATCTGTTTGTGATCTAAAACAACCTAAATATTTACTAAACAGTAAAAGAAAGTGTACTTCACATCCTGGTTGATGTGAGAGGAAGAAAAGCTACGCAGAGTAAAAAGGACCGACTATTGCGCCAAGACAGGAAGAGTAAATAGGGGAGTGTGCCAAATAGAAATACAGTGTTTCAGTATCATCATGAAAATATAGAGTATTTTTAGTCTAAGCTGTACTAAAAGACATTTTCCTTTTTTAACTGATTTTCTATAGCCAGTAAGAGCATCTTCTAAAAATGGCTAAAGTAGTACAAAGTTTAATTACAGAAAAAGTAAGCAAGACAGACATGTTTCAGAAGTTTGGACATAGAGATCTGGGAAAAGCATTTGGTTTTTCTGAAGTATAGCACCATTATTTCTGAATTTTTGACAAATTGCTAAATTTTAGGGATTAAATCTACTTCTGGATTAGTGTAACTTCCCTCAACTTCTTAAAATAACCATTCCCCAAAAGTTGAAGAAAATAACATTCCCAAGGAACTTCATAGTCAACAGGCCATTATTTCGGGTCTACTTAATAACAAACTTTCTCTCTGCTGAAGTATCAAATTAAAATTTCCATACTAGAATGCATGAAGCCTGAATGATACTTCACATACAAATAATCAGAAACCATCTGTTTGTTGTGGTTTTGGCATCACTTCTGTTTATAAACTATGTAAAATAACAACATTTTAGGTAACATTTGAGGGAAAAATATGAATAATTACTCCTTACAGTATCGCATAGGTCAAAATACTATCACACCATTTATAGTGCCCATAGGAGCAAAATATTGAAGTTTCTTCCTTGATGCAAACCAAAATGTGTAGACATTGCAGTTCACAGTAAATGAAGCTTTGTTGGGCAGGGAGCAAAAGAAGGGGGTACAAGGAGAAAGAAACATTTTATCAAGTATGGAAACACAGGCAACAGCTCAAAGGAGAGGGGAAAAAAGGTCACAGCTTCATTTTAATTAAGTCAGTGTAATCTCATTGATGCTCAGCTCATGTCAGACTGAGAATTTAGGAGGCACATAGAGTCTGTGTTCCAGCAAACCAACTCATAAATCAAATTTACATTCTTCAGCAAATTTCAGCCTCACTGATGACTGAATAAAAACTCTAACCCATTATTACAATCTCCTATTCCTATAATTTCTGTAGTAAATTCACAGGACCTTTATTCATTCAAATATTTCTTACTCTTACAAACTATTCCTGTTTTCTTTGAAGCAAATATATTCATTAGTGAGAATTGAAGGATGAGACCAGAAGCATCAAGGTGCTTTTTCACCCTAAAAATCTGTTTGTTTGTACTTTACATAAATCCACCTGTTCGGGCTATCTGCCCTTTCCTAGTCTAAAAGACTTTTTCATCTGTTTTCTGAATAGGGTCAGATGAATTGACTGAGGTAGTGATACACCTACACAGAAAAACCAGCACAGACACATGTGTGTGCGTGTGTATATATATATATATATATGTATATATATTTATATATATAAGAGTCATAGAATCACACAATGGTTTGGGTTGAAAAGGACCTTAAAGATCATCCGGTTCCAGCCCCCACGCCATGGGCAGGGACACCTTTCACTAGACCAGGTTACTCAGAGATCCATCCAACCTGGCCTTGAACACTTCCAGGGATGGGGCATCCACAACTTCTCTGGGCAACAAGTTCCAGTGCCTCACCACCCTCACAGTGAAAAATTTCCTCCTAATATCCAATCTAAACCCACTCCCTTTCAGTTTAAAGCCATTTCTTCTTGTCCTGTCACTATATGCTCTTATATCTCTTATTATACATATATTTTTTAAATTATATATATTTTCAGCAGCTTTGATGTACAACAAAAGACTAGAAAGTCTCCTTTAGCTGGAACAGAATTCAAAGAGTGACAACACTCTTCCTGCAGGGGAGTGCAGTATCTTTTAATGATAGTTTTTTATTATACAAATTAGAGCACTTCTCTACTCTGTGAAAACAAAAAACTGAAATATTTTTGCCTGGTATCGTTACATGGGAAGCCATGTGACAGTATAGTCATGACAGTATTGGGTAGATCATAGTGAAAATAAGACTTTGGTTCGTACTAAGGTCACCAAGATAATATCTTTAAAAGCACTTTGGGAATTTAAAAAACACCCAAGAGAGTATAAGGATACAGGCAAGCCACAACTTATCACATCATTTGTGTCCAAAGTAGATTAATGGAATGATTACAAATTAAATTGAACAATAGAAATGTATTACTAAATCTCCTTCCGAAGTAATAAAGCAAAAACCAAACCCTTTGATGATCTTATATGAGTCTTAAAGAATGGGGATATTTTAACAGTCCATTTTCCTCAGCCAAATTCAATTGTTGTTGAATATGACATCCATGAGAATTTCTCTTAGTGTCTTGGGAGTTAAAAACCCACCCTGAAAAAAATCCAGATACAGCATAAGCATTTTTGCAGTCAGTGGCATGTGAGCAAGAGGTCTTCCTGAATCTGCTATTGTTGAGGTCTATGTTCTTAGCTAACAGATGCCAGAAAAAACAAAATTTAATAAATGAGCTAAGATGACAAAGCTAAATTTAAGTGAGGAAATGAGTTGCAAAACCTTTTACTGACATATGATTCTAAAGATAATGTAATTTAATTTTACTTTGTTAATTATCCCAATGTATTTCATTTGCTATTTTATCTGCTTCTTTTACACATTATATTTTTCTGAAGAGAAATTATTTTTAAAACATATTTGAAATTAATTTCTCTTGATTATAAGCCCCATTTCAGTCCCAGTGATACAATATTTATTAAATTTCAGGAGTACAATGAACACGTAATAAAATCTGTTGCATGATATGAAAAAAAAAAAAGTGGGGGAAAGAATTGGCGAAGGTCACATATATGAAAGCTTGAGAAGAGATTAAAGTCATGCTACTGATCTTCTGTTGGTCCTAAAACAGAATTCTCTACAAACAATTAATAATATTTTCACCGTGCCAAGAGAATGCTGCATATAGATTACTGGGGAAGATCACTATTTAAAACAGGAGAGTTGAAATTAAAGAGAAATCCAGCTATTCCCAAGAGGGTTGTTATGTTTGAAATTCAAGATTCTTCAGTGCTACTCAGGCTGACCCAGGGAATATGCCTTAAGTGTCCTGAAGTTCAGCAGATGGAAAGAGCTGCAGTACAAATTAATGTTAATTCAATTAATTACATTGTTAATCTATGACAAAGATATGAATGCTATACCAGTTTTCTGTAGGTTACCTAAAGCACAAAATGACTGAACTAGATAAATTAGAGCAGAGAAATCCTTAAGCACAGAGCAACCCGTTTCCTCTTGAATTTTCCTATAGAATTACAGTATTTGTAACATAGTTGTATCTCATGCAGTGACACGAGAAAACTATGTACCCATGGTATCAGAACTGAGTAAGAGAGGGACAGTACCTGGCTACTGAGAACCTTAAAGCAGCTGTCTTCTAGTTCCAATGAAAAAATCGAATTAACAAGTATCTCCATGAATGTAACTAGCAGTTAGACATTATTTTGGTGAGTATTTTGATGACAGAGAGATCTAATCATTTCATACAGTAGATATTTCTGTCACGTGATTCGCAGCTTCATTTTATCACTTATGTTCATCAGCATCGTCCAGTTTCCAAACACACTTTCTCTGCCTTTCAAACTGAATACTTAAAATAATGCTTCATCAAGACCTGGCAGGTCACAAGTGCCAGACAAATTCCTCTCACAGACCCTTGACCAGAGCAGAGTTTTTATGGAATTGCTGTAATGTAATTTTGTCTAACTTTTAATTTTCTGATTTGAATTCTGTGGATCACATTACCCAGGAAGGAGAGCAGAAGTGTCTTTAGAGTTGCAGAGGTTGCAAATAGTTGCTGGAGTAGAGTTTTGGCTCATGCCACATGCTCTGCTGCCTGATTAGAAACAGTTTTATTGCTGGATTCAGGTGCTCTTTGGGAAATTTGTTTTATGGTAGACATTTCACTGGCTTCTAGTTCACAAAGACATTGTGACTATCTCTGTTGACAAACAATGCTGTGTAACACAAATTGAACAAGAACCTTTCAGAAGTATTTCTTCATTTTTTTTTTTAAACTGATATGAAATATTGTGATATAAAAATTCTACAGAAGTAAACAACGAAAGTACTGAGTTTCAAAGCACTTGATACATCAAAAAAAAATTTATACTTAATCTGCAGACTGAGACTAAAGCTGCAGAAGCTACCGTATTACTATGGAGTAGTGTGAATATGTATTCCTGGCTCTGCTCTCAGTTGACGTGTCTATGTGTGTCTTGGACGTGCCATATGGCAGGGAACTCAGTGTCCTGGTTATTACCTGTGGAAGTGGGAAACCTGAACCTTCAACTGGAAATAACTGTAATTGTGATCCACCCTGGCAGCGAGCCTGGAGTCATATATTGTCCCTCTGTGGGCTCCTGCCCACTCCCACAGATGCCATAGTGGTTTGTCAATACAGACAGGGAAGGAAGAATGAGACTATAAAATTAAAGGCAGCCTGAGAAAGGAACCCATAAATAAATGACACTCAGTGCATTACATGTGGCTGTTGGCCAGTACTTGTGCTTGGGTGTAAAGTGAGTGCAAACATACTGAAGTTCCCTGGTTACACTTCCCCGTTTTTATTTGCTTATGCCCTCAGCTACTTCATTACCTTCTGAAGATGACTGCCTTCCACATAGCCAGCAAAAGAGGTTAAAATGTTATTTTTTAAAAGGCACGAGGTTACCATCCTTGTGTTGAGTCAGTTCTCTGTGTTTCCTATTTATTTTGTGTCGGTCAAGTGGTCCAAAGTGCACAGGGAGTCAGAAACTTTTATGAAGAGAATTCTCTGGTAGATGAGAATCTTGAAGAGATAAAGATGCAGTTCCTACCCCTGATTTCACACGAGTTAAAACACATATTAAAAGGGAAACAGAGACTATTTATCCTTAGAAAAAATACAACTGCAAGCACAAGCAAAAGCATGTAAAAGAATTTGTTGCAATTGACAGCAGCCATTTAAATCATGTTGAAAAGAGGTGAGAAGGCAAGGATAAGTATGCAGAAATAAAAGGAGAGCATGCTGCTTTCCAGTGCCAGCTTAAATTATTCTTCAAAAGCAAGTCAATGCTACAGCAGTTCTCTGATGGTTCACACAACCTGGGATTTCTTTACTTCTTTCTCTAAGTAGAACACATTGATAAGCAAAAAGCAGCAGTGTACATTGACGTTTACATTTCCACGTCAGCATATGTTCTCATTTTCTACAGAAATCTAATTTATTTCCTATTTCCCTGTAGAAATACTCACAGGAGTATTATATAAAACAAATAGTCATCATTGCCTGACAAGTAATATCAGTTTTAGGTTTTCTGTTCTTTCTTTTTTTTGGTCAATTTTTTAATGAATAGATATATTGATGAAAAACAACCAGAAAAATTACAGCTAATAATAAGGTCAGAAGATACTTTCAACTGTTATATGCAAAACAAGAACAAATCTATTAAAATTTGTTTCCACAACGATAAAACTAAAAATGCTTTAATCTTTCCCAGTATTATATTTAGGATACACACTGCATCTATATCAAGAGGTTTATCTTGAAGGAGACTCAGTACAGACCACAGAAGTCTCAATATTTTTCATATCCTAATGCTTAAAAATGTATGCAAACTGCTCAAATATAAATATCTAAAGCAAAGTAATTATACAATTTGCAGGTAAAAGAGTAAGAAGAGAAAGTAACCCAGATGTTATTAGCATTAACCTCTAAAAGCTAAATTCTTCCTATCTATGTAAATTCCATAGTAATTCCAAAGAATCAAGTTATCTTTTATTTACATTGCTCTGTATTAAGGGACAAATGGGTTTCTAATCTGTGATCTCATCTTTCAACAACCTGCAAGTAAGTGTATGAGATGTTACTCCACTGAATTCAGACACCATTGATACAAAATGACGAAGTCTATGGTTCACCAATGCACTACAGTAAATCAGTTGATTTAATGAACTCCTTGATGAAGTCATTCCTGTGAGAAGTGCATTCCACACAACAACAATCTTTCAAGGCAAACAGGCATTTGTGCTTCACTGTTCCGTGGCCCCCTACTCTTAAAACCTTTTACTTCTTCTGGCTTAATCAAAACCAACAACGAAGATTTTTTTTTTCCCAGAAAAATGGTCCAAAGTTGTGGCAGTATTTCTGCAGTTATTCTGGGTAACACTGCTGAAGAAGGTAAAGTCTGCAGCCCTGTTTGTCACTACGTACATCAGAGCCCTAGGAAACCAGACTGGATGCTATCGATTCCATAACACAAGGAAACTATTTCCTATGGGACAATTCCTGGAGTGAGGGGTTGCCTCTCCTAGTAGTAGCGACAGCTAATCTCCCTTTCTGCCCCCCCTTCTTCAATTAGCAGAAGCAACTGTGTCTCTCTGGCCTTCCCTCCTCTGCACAGGTACAGGAAATCTATAAAGTAGTAGGACTGAAGCATAGTGGAGAAAAGGGAACTCCGGGGGAAGAAAACTGGTTGTGGAACCCCCAAAAAAGAGCACAGGGGCAAGGAAGGCTACATACTTTCACAATGATGGGAGGGAAAAAAAGCAACTACACAGGTTTTCATAACCCTTAAAACACCTCTGGTTTCTTACCCGTTCAAATTCTTTACTAGTTCTCTCTCCCTCTGAGTGCAAATCCTTTCTGTCTCCTTCTCAACCTCCCTGTTTTTTTCAGCACTCTTTTCATTTGCACCCTCTTTATCTGCTCCAGCTTTCATTGATCCTATCCAACTGCTTTTCATTCAACAGCTTTTCACCACCCCTGCCAGAATCACATCTCCACAAAATTGAACTTTGCTTGCACTACTGAGGAGTTCTAACCTAGTTTTTCCTTCACTGTTGAGGATCTTTGATCTAGTTTTCAGTCTCCCAGATTTGGAAATGTTTATCTGGTCTCCAGTTCTGCAAGGTCTAGAGCAGAATCACTGTGCTTCATACAGAAGTATTTCTGCCCAAAGAGAAGTCTAAAGCCAGGCATTAGTATAGAGATTCACCGTAACAGAAAGCAGGCGATGTTATAGATACCAGCTGGCTCCATGAGTCCTGCATTCCTTTCTTCATTCTGTGTTTTTTAAATTTGTCTTTGACCCCTCTAAATTTCTTTCTCATATGGATACATATTCAGTCAAACAACTTAGTGTTTTACTTAGTTAAATAAACAAGGATAATATATTGCTTTTAATTTAAACAAAATGCAGAAAGTTGACACAGCATCTCTTTTTACCAGCTTTCAGATTACATGTGAAATTATGCACCTTCCCCTCTCCCCAGTGACAGAGCTGGAGAGGAAACCTAATTTGCATTATTGTTTTCATAAATGTGTGTGTAGATATTTAGATATTGATCAAACTTAGTGCTGTTCAACACATGTTACAAAGAATGAAAGCCAAAACACTGAAACTTTTGCATTCCTAATGAGAAAACTGTTCCCTTTTTCATTGTCTTAGTTCTGGTGTGTTGCTGGATTCAGATAGCTCTGATAAATGGAATGATACAGAGATCTGTGCAATAGTGGAACACTGTGCAGGTGTACCTCATTAATGTCAGATATGGAAAGATGGTTCCTCAGAGACTAGAGATTTATATAGCTGAGTGTTTTACATATTCTGTGCTGAAACAAGCTAGATGCCACAAGTCTAGGCCAAAGCAAAGCCAAAGTTCACAGCTAGACTCTACAACATAACTAGCAATCAACTATCTTAAAATGAAAAGCAGAACTTCTGCTTTAAAAGTATCATGGGACATAAACTCACATTTACTTTCAGATTCCACAGCAGCTTGAGTCAAAATCTTTTTTTTTTCCCCAAGTTTCTCACAGGAATGGGTAAAAGTATTATTGTGAGGAGAAAATATGCATTGCTTTCTCAGAGGAGTTCACACCATGCAGTCCTTGCATTGATTGGAGCACCAGTTCTTTGGAAGAGGACAGTAGGAGCTTTAGTCTCCTGTCAGTGCTAAGTGGTATAGCCTCCAATTCCACATCATGAGGCAGAGTCACAACCCTGCAGCTTCCTTGGACACAGGGCAATGGGTTCTGGTTTGTATCACTTGCCTGTGATCCTTTCCATTAAAATTGTAAAACTAATATCAGAACAGATTGCACTTTTGAACTCAGGTATTATGACTGTTCTTCCCGCTATAGACTAGAATTTGCTGGTCTTATTCCTAAATTTTCCCATATTCTCCAAATAGGATTTCTCGTGCATAAAGTAAATAGACCTAATAATGTTTTAATAAAATTACCTCAGAAGTCATACATTAACTCAATTTCTAAGTCACGCAGCAGTTCGATAGGGTATTCATTTTAAAATTCTCTCACCTTTTCAAATTACAAACTCTCTAGCCTATTTCAGTTTAAAAAAATATATTTTAGTAACTGCAGATAATTTAAACAGACTTTTGGAATTCGCTGAATTCCTGACTAATTTTTACTTCCAATTTTTCTGCTTCCTATCAAACTTTCTCTTCTATTTTTTAACTGGTAGGCTAAGTTCCATTGAACTGAAGGCTTCAGCAAGACACAGGTCACTAAGAACTTTCCTGGGCTGTCGGTACACAAAAATATCACCATAAAATATCCACATATTCTCTATGGAAACAATGGGACAGAGCAGAAAGAGAATGTGAGAATGTTTTGTGTACCCCTTAATATGGCACTGAGTGCCAAGGAACCTGTGCAAAGGTGCTGCCAGTTGAGTTACTGCTTGTCCAGTAGTAGAGGGAATCATGGATTCTTAAGCACTTCTGTGCAATTCTCCCCCTTCCCTATCACAGGGTATGACTTTTGACATGATCTGTTGGTATGAACTGGACTATTATGGCTTATACTTTAATGCAAACATCTGCAAGTATTCCTGTAAATATTGGAAATCTCACTGCACACATGTTCTAAAGTCAGACCTCTTCAAGGCAGGAAAAAGGGAGGTTAGATTCCAAACATAAAAGGCGTTTATCTTATAAATTCGTAATAGGAAAGACTGCAGTTGTCAAAAACAGGCAGTTTTTCACTTGATTGCATATGCATCCATTATGGGTATTTTAAGGCACACAGCAATGTGATTCACATCTCCAGCTTTAGGAGGGGACTGCAAGACTGACACATTCAGTAATACAGAAAGACTCTTTCACTTAAAAAAAAAAAGTTCAGCAATTTTGATGAATTGTCTCTACATACACGACAGAAGTCAGTCTTGCGCAAAGTTAACCAGGTTAGGAAAGATACCAGAGAGTCACAGAAGTTTTAATTCACAGGTTGAGAAAATAATTGCTATGATGGCGTTCCCAGTCTGTTGGCCCTGTGACTTCAGAACTATGAGAGGTTCAAAGGAATCTAGACAGATGAACATGAATTGGTACATGGAGTGAATGGATCTGTTTTGTTCATGGTTACTGTATGTTGTGCTACTTTGAAAGGTTGAGGTTGAGTAGCAAGGAGAAAAGCTCCCTGTTCCCGTAGTACTGGCTACTGCTCTCTGGGTTAAGGAGAGACAGAAGAGTCACCACCTCAGAGCAGATAAACTTGCTCAGCACAGAAAAATTTTGGAGTACAGTCTGCGGCAGCCAGAGAAAGGAAGCAACACACACATAAAGTGAGAAACCTGATGCAAGAACAAACTAAATTCTCTTGTTACAAGCCTCAGAGGTGATGAAATCCACCCCCTGCTTTACCAATGTGTGGTAGTTTGGTCTAGGCCTTCCTTAGTGACCAGTTTGTAGCCAAGGAAGGGCCCAGATTTACCCAGTATTCCCTACAATTTTTACGTAAGTCAGACTATAAGAAGAAAGGAGGAGAGGCCTTTGCTCTCTTTCCTTCCGGCGGCTTGGAGGTGCAGGTTCCCTGCTGTTGAGTCTGCCGTGTTGGGGAGCGAGGCCTGGTGAGGCCTTGTCGACCTTGGGAAGCGGAGGTTGCCGGCAATTGTTCCAGAGTGACTCTTGGTTGTCCCAAGGAGAGTAGTGAGATATTTCTTTGCTAACTCTTTTAGTTGCTAGATATTGGGCTACTAATCAGGATATATATATTTTTTATTTTGGTTTTGTTCCTTTTTCCCTTCTCCTTCCCTTTCCCTTGTGAAATTGTATATATATTTCAATTGTAAATAACTGTAACATAAGTGTAAAGATATTTATATATATATTGCTATAGCTGTCTCTCTCATTTCGGTTTTTCTTGGTTGTTTTTCTCCCTCTTGTCCCTGAGGTTTGGGGGGGGAGAGGGGGGACTTCTTGTTTGGAGACTTGGCAGGGAGTCAGCTTCAAACCATATCACAAGGACATGCAGGATATTCTGCAGAAGTCTCTGCAGCACATCAGACCATGACACTCTACTAGGAACAGCAGCAAACCTGAAGACGCCTCATGCAAGGACACAACATGTAGACAAGAGTCACATACAAACATTTTTTCTGTCAAATCTGCAGAGAGTTTTTTTCAACTCAGTAGTTGAAACCTCACAGTTCCAGTTTGTGCTTTAATAAAACTAAATTTTGTAGTTCAATGCTCTTTTTATATTTGAGGGGAGAGTTTCACAACAGGAAAAATGGATCACAAAGACACCTCTAAATTCTGGGTGCACTAGAGTCCTGTAACAACCTTTCCTCCCTTGTCTTGCTGTGGTTTTACAAGCTGCTAATACAGAAATAGAACCTTTGTATGAGAATTCTGGCTCTAAGGCAATTTGAGAAACTGAACTGTATCATTTTTTGTTCCCATCAAGACCAGTAGCAAGAGTATTGCCATCAGCAGATCTTCTTTGCCCCTGTCAGGAAGCATACAGCTCTGAAGTGAAAAGGAAAAAGAATTAGTTGGGTATGCCATTAAAAAAAGAAAACAATAGAGGGGAATTAATTCACCTTTCAACACCCTTCAGAACAAAGAGTAACAACCAGCATCCTGCAGAATAATGCAGGTCATTCCTGCTGGTACCAACATCCAGTCATGGATGCAGAAACCATAGGGTATTGATGTGGATTTATAAATGAAATTGAAATTCATCTGGTAAATACAGAGTGAGATTTTCAGAAGTGTTTATCTCAAGGCCAAATAACTCCAGTGGGCATTATACAACTTGTGTTCAGGGCAGATTAGACGGACACTGAGATTTTCTGGAAGTCCCACACATAGGGCTTAACTTGTAGCTCGGTTATAGTCATGTAAACCAGACATTCACTCAGGACAGCTGAATAACATTAGATCAGACTCACATCCTTACAGCTCTGATTCATGCCAGGCATACCAGGTTCATTTCATAATAGACTCCATAGAAGATTGGGAACTTGGGAGGCTATTTGATCCACCCCACTGCCAGTAGAAAGGATCAGATAGACATAAACCATCTCTCATACATGTTTTTCTAATCTGTTCTTAAAAATGTCTCTGACACCTGCTCTATTTATCTATCTTAGGTACATATTGCCAATAAATATTTGATGTCATAAAAACACAGTCTCTCACTATTCCTACCTCAATGCAGTTATTTTTACACATCATGACTGAATTGTATTTTTAAATACTTAAAAAATTTTGCTGCAGTTGGTCAAGATACTTTAAAATTCAAATATTATCAGCTAATTTTAGGATGAAATTATTAAATCTAAGATTATTTTCTCCAAGGGACTTTAATGAAATATTCTATGCCATCATTCAAGTTATTAATGAAACCGTGAACAATAATGAGCACAGGAGAGACTCCTGAAGAACTCCATTTGGTGTATTTTTCCTTTTTGTTGGGAACCTTTGATACATGGCATATGACTTTCCAGCAAAATCTGCATTCACATGGTAGTAATTTAATCCACACCAACTTTTATTGATTTGTTTAGCTGGATGTCATCTGAAACAGCTGCAAAATCTTTTTTAAGGTGATGTGATATGTGCAGCTTCTGTTCTACATAATGAATCCTGCCAGAGATGAAAATTAGATTGCTTTAACAGGATTTACCTTGAAAATTCCATGTTTGTTCTTTCTAGTCGCTTAATTACCTGCTGGGTAATTGCAAATAGATTAGTTGATTATGTGGGTTTTTTATTTTTATGAGATTTTTAACTTGGGATGACTCATGTATAATTTTCTTTTAACAATTTCACTGTGAAGACAGGTACGGTTACCTCCCAGGAATCTCATCTCTTCTTCATGAGTCCTCAAATACAGCTGCCAAAAAGTTACTATTCCCTCTGTATTATATTTCTAAACCAATTTTATATTCAGAAAGAAACCTTGAACTAAGGTACATCTATATGAATAATAAAAGACATGAACTGCCACTTCTTAGCATAAAAACATATCAGAACTTTAATGAACCACTGTAGAGAAGCAAGATTCAGGATGGGAACAGTTCCAGGCATGGAGAA